>NW_023494789.1:41396963-41584463 GCF_904425465.1 Colossoma macropomum
TTTTTTTTTTCTTGGGGAGCAAAACTTGATTTCTGAACTTCAAGCTTTGAGTATACATGTCTAAACTCAAACAAACTATGCTGTTAGATAAACTTGTCATCGTTATGTTTTAAGTATTTCCATATATTGCTCCACCAATAATCTAACATTCTGCTTCATAAAATATTGCAGTCTTCACGTTTGGCATGTGTTAAGTTAAAATCTTTTAAGAAGTCTTGTTGAAACTATGGTCTTCTTTTCTTTATTTAATTAAATATCCTTAATTAAAGACAATCCAAAAGTAATGGAAAGTAATCAGACTACATTAATACAATAATACTTTGGATTTTGTTACAATTCCATTTTTAACATGGATGCTGTGTAAAAGGTAAATCAATGTAAAAATAAAAACAGAATGCAATAATTTGCAAATCTCATAGACCCATATTTTATTAACAATTGAACATAGAACACATGTCAGATGTTGAAAGTCACACATTTTACCATTTCATGAAAAACATTGACTCATTTTGAACTTGATGGCAGCAACATGTCTCAAAAAAAGTTGGGACAGGGCTATGTCTACCATTGTGTAGCATCCCCTCTTCTTTTAACAACAGTCTGTTGTTCCAAAACCTCTATATACTGTTCAGCATTGATAGTGCCTTTCCAGATGTGTAATCTGGTCCCTCTCCTCTTCAGTCTGTAGGATATGGCATCTGTGGTTTCCAAAAAGGATTTCAAATTTTGATTCATCTGACCACAGAACAGTTTTCCATTTTGCCTCAGTTAAATGAGCTTTGGCCCAGAGAACACGGCAGCATTTCTGGATTGTGTTGACATATGTCTTCCTCTTTGTAGGATACAACTTGCACGGTGAACTGTGTTCACAGACAGTGATTTCTGGAGGTGTCCCTGAGCCCATGCAGTGATTTCCAGTACAGAATCATACCTGTTTTTAATGCAGTGCCATCTGAGGGCCCGAAGATCACAAGTGTCCAATATTGACCGTTGGCATTGCCGCTTGTGTACAGGGATTTCTCCAGATTCTCTGAATCTTTTGATGCTATTATGTACTGTATATGGTGGGATATCCAAAGTCTTCACAATTTTATGTTGAGAAACATTTTTCTGAAATTGTTCCACAATTTTTAGATGTAGTTTTTCGCAGATTGGTGAACCTCTGCCCATCTTTTCTTCTGAGAGACTCTGCCTCTCTAAAATGCTCTTTTTATACCCAGTCATGTGAGTTAGTTGCAAATTGCTCCTCTAGCTTTTTTTATTGGTACCACTTACTTTTCCAGCTTATTGTTGCCCTGTCTCAACTTCTTAAATTATCTTGAATTTCATATGTAATCTAGAAGTCTAGAAATATCTCCTGAAAAATTAATTACTTGTATTTAACTGTCATTTCCTCTGGAAATTAATTTAATGCAGGGTGGTCTCTGACTGTCAATCAAATATAAGGATGTGATATACAATTGATTGTCATGTCATAACAAATAAAAAAATCTTACCATTGAACAACCATAGTAGCAACGCGTAAACCCTCCTGCTAGTACCAAAACCAGTGAAAACAATGTGATCGTTATTGCTGCAGTTATTGTGCTTATCACATTCATCACCAGAGCACTCGTCACCTAGATGAGAAATCAGAAAGCAAAAGCAAAAGATGAGCACCAATAAAAAAATTTTCATTCAACTACTTTGATTTCCAATATTTCAGTCAGACTGAAACACAAAAGGCAACTGAAACAACATTTCTAAACAAAATGCACAACAGTATAATCAGAGAGGGAACATATGCTGTCCACTGTAATTCAGTCTTGAGGCTAGCAAGCTAAACTGTTAGGAACATAGACCATTAATGCTAACTCCTGGGCAAAGCTGACCAACTGATGCTTCAGCAAAAAATATAAGGGCAGATTCCACCCATACTGAGGCAGATTTTGCATGTAAAGCAGCATCTGGAAACTTTAGAGGGCTTTGGTATGTAAATCGTAAGTAAATGCTTGGTTTATTTGACATTACGACTGTTTTTTAGTCAGCTATTTACTCAAACCTAATTCTATGATTTCTTAATGTTAAACTCTTCATATGTTAAAATTAAAATGACCATCACTTGCTAACAGTCAGTTAGCTCATCTTTATCTGCTGTGGAACATAGATTAAAAACTCACCTCTTTTAGATGAATGTTTGCTGTCACAAAATAATAAGAAAATAGTAATCTCATTTTGAAGTTGTAATGGTGTCTAACTTACATTCCATTTCTAATAAACTAGTGTGTACACTTGTTAAAGTTGTTGCCTAACTAGATAACTAACCTGTTTGTGCATGCTTAGCTAGGTTCTGCGATATGTGGGGTTGTTAGCTTGCTGGCTAGCAGGATAATGGCTTCACATACCACAGACCAGGTTTGAGTTTAGATAAAACCAGAAATCTGAGGGAATGTCTGGAGCTGTAGTTACAGATAAAACAATAAGTTGTTATTTCAACTGAGCTGTGATTTGGTAATTGGATGCTCAGTGACTTAAAATCCTGTATCAGACTAATCTTTGTCAAATCTTTGTTCTCTGTTGTCCACATTTACTGCTTTAAGGTTTATCCTTATGGCCAATGTGTACTCTTCTTGTGATGACCTCCACGTCTCTTAGGTCTATAATCACCATTTCTCAGGTATGGAAGCAGTTTTTATTTAGATTTCTTTCTCTATCATGTTGCTGGTTTGTTTTTGTCAGTTTTTTCACCCAAAATAAATATGTCTGTCTTTGACAAAACGTCACCATGACTATGTCTTTGTTTCCATCTTTCATGATTGACTATTGACTGTAATAACCATTGGCAAAGAAAAGATTAAGAACACTTATTAAATTGTTTACTCCTTGATTATTACATTTTTTTTACTCTTTTTTTGAGTCAATTTTTAAGTCAGTGTTAATCTGATATCGTAATTCGTTGAAACTATTATTTGTCATTTTTATTTTACTTGTGTACTTATATAACACATATTATACATCTGGTGAGTGTTTATTATTAATTTGCTTACTTTTTATTTTTATTTTTAATTTAAATTTTATTTTATTTACCAATTTTTATTTTTAAGCAGGCATGAAGAATCCACCTTCACAAGCTGACAGTGACAAAGAAATTGACCAGGGAGTGTATATATATATATATATATATATATATTATATATATATATATATATATATATAATCAAGTTTAATAGTGAACTGCACACACCAATTTAGTTTGTAACTTTTTGGTAAACATCATTGTAACTGTTTCTTTACTTATGTAATTGTTATTTTAACTAATTTTGTCTCAATTGTAAGTTCTGTATATCTTTAGACAATTAAAGCAATTGCTTCAAAATGCTTTGTGGTGTGATCTGTTCATGTCCACATGCTGGTGAACACAGGTGAGCTTTAAGATTTGTGAAATTTACTAGACATGATACTGTATACAGTGGCTTAATGTATGACATTACAGATTATTGGCAGATTATTGATTGCTCAGCTCAAAGAGCTTTTCTCGAGACTAGTTGTACTTCCTAGTACAACAAATGTTCTCATGTTAGCTCAACTAAATATTAATTTTAGTGTTGACAAAAAATGTCAGTAAGGATAACTAATAATTTACAAAAGTTGAGTGAACAAGAAAAAATTCTGGGAAATTCCGTAACAAGTTTTTTGTGTGTCATTGTGGAAGCTAAAAATAAGAACAGTGTAATGATACTGATAATCAGTTTAGTTCAGAATCAAACTTTCTGTTACCTACAGCTGAATTTCTGCACAATTAAATTCTTAAGATGTAAACAAAAGATTTTTCTGAAATTCTTTTGTCAGGCACACACTGAAGTTTACAAAAGATCATATTTAGATCCTTGTTACACCTGAAGCTCAAAAAATTTTGCACTTACTTAAAAAGCATTAGCATGACCCCTCACCCCTGCTATTAAGTAATGTAAGTTATCAGTGTATTAGTTAAAGGCAGCCAATAATGTATTCAATCAGCTTTCATTCATTACTAAATGCTTAATATATATCATGTAACAACAATGTAACTACAGGTGATGTATTCATTGTTACAGATGGATTGCAGTAGTACAGCCTATGTAAATACACAAGTTAATCAACTTCAATTTTTACTCATTCAGTTGCACAAGTGTTTCATGATAATCATAACAGCTTATTGTCTCTTATATAATTATCAGTATGTCATAGAGTTTCCAACAAGTCTTATATGATTGTAACAGTTGTGCAATTAACTGCATAATGAGAGTGTCTGCAAAGGAAACACCAACTTTCCTAACAGTTATCTAGCTGCAGTATTATGCTTGTGTTTTTTCATGGTAACTAAACTAACCCTCTGTCTTTAAAGCATTCTGTATTGTGACTGTATTCACACAGTAACAGCACATATCTGTAAAAGTAACAATTTAATCGAATTAATTAAATCAGGTGTTGTTTTGTACTGCCCTAAATGCAATATCTAGATGAGCAAGCTTCAATTTCACTGCACTTGCATACAGATCCACACAAAGACATTATTAATTTCAATCTGTAAATTCACAGTACCTACATGAATATCTATATTTTAAATCAACAGAGAAATGGACATATGCTGTTGCCATGTAAAGCATGGTAATCTAATCAAAGTCTGTAATGTTTTACACAGCAGAAGCTTATATATCTCATCTTATACAAACTTAACTACCATAACACTGTTACACATGTGTAATTACATGAGAAGAAACATGCTGTTACAGCTACTGGGATATACTTGTGTTACTACATGAAGAAAACTGACATTGATACACATAACTGCACAGAAACTGGGAACAAATTATTTCTTTGTAATAAATGATATAGTTCAGTTATTTACTAACCATCGACAACATAGTACAGTTTTAATGATTTTTCATGATAAGTTTATTGAAATTAGTCTCAAAGCACCTTTCTGCAATCAATGTAAAAACCACTAAAACTGGTGTTTACATACCACACAGCGATGAAGGTTTTTACTTGCTGAAACAGCCAGAGAGCCACTCATGACATACTGAGTGAGAGGAAAAAGAGAAGAGTTTTCTTTTAAACTGGTATTGGGAAATATTTATGTATCTCAATCTGATGGAATACCAGCAGATAAAACTTACCATCAAAGCACACCAAAATGGAATTCCGTTGGAGACAGTGAACGCAAGAGAATTGAAGAACATCACAAAACCAAGCAAGAGTTTCAACAAACCAATCATTATTTGAATACTCTTTGGGAAAAAGAAAGAGAGAGATGTTTGACTGATTTCAATACTGGTTGAATTTGAGTACTGAAAGTTGTAGATGTCTATTGCAGCTGATTCAAATACATTTTCAGTAGAGCTCAAATGACTCATTTTTAATAAACTTCAGTGCATGTAGGATGTTTAAATGAAATAAAATTTGGAATGTCTCTGTATGTCACTCCATGACAAATTGCCCAAATAATGTTTCAACAAAATGTTTGAATAAGTAATGTGATTTCCAAGGCACATGTTTATATTCACAACAGCAAATATATGAATATATTTTATAGTAAGTTCCATAACCATGGAATATAACCACATATACATCAAAATTCAAACTTTTAGCAAATGTGAATTCCCCATTTCTGAAATTCCCTCTTTCTAAAGCCATCACCACTTTACAGACTCTTTTAAATGGCTGTATGTGCAACTGTATTACAGTCTGACATCCACTGACAAAAGTCTGACACACAACTGTGTGTAATCAGCATAGCTATCACAGCTGATCTCGTGTTTTCTGAAGATGACTTTACCAAGAGTTAACATACACAAAGAGAAAAAACTGCCCTAAAACCAATCCCACTGTGACTCCACGGGAAATTTCACAATGTAACCAGGAACTATGGCTGCATCCCAATTGTGTACTACACACTAATACTATACAGTACATACTGCATACTAATCTTAATAGTATGAGCTTGACAGATTAGTACACAAAATATTAACATACTAAACCATTCTTACTAACAGGAAGTGACGAACCGTTGCTATGACAACGCACATCATAGCAAGCTGGACTCTAAAGGCTACCTAACAAATTAACGTGCGTTCACAAACAAATTTCTTACAGACACATTCTTACAGAATATTTTACGAATTTGGGATGAACTTAAATTTATGCACCATTTCTGGTCCCACTACCACCGCAGCTGCTGTTGCGTCGCCGTCCGCCATTTGTTTAGAATTTTCCAGATGCGAGAAACTCCTCGCTTTCTGTTTCACGTCGGATTGTGGGACAATAGTGTCCATCATTACTATACTCAAAAATCAACTGGTTGTAAGAATGCATTGTGGATTTTTGAGTATACTCAACTTTGACACTTGTGACTATACTACATACTACATGCTCAAACACTAGTTAGTAATAGTATTAAGTGCGCAATTGGGACGCAGTGTATATGTTCATTCAATGTAACCTGAAGAATCCACTAAAATAGTTACGCTTCCGTAATAAACATAAACTAAACAAGCTGTTCATGACTGTTTCACTTTGGCAGAGACTGTAAATCTTTTTTCTGGGAATGTGTTGGCTCACCAAGTACTTCAGGAAATGGAAACTAGTTTTCTTTTTTTGTGTTTCCTCATGTTTGCTTGTCATAGATTACCTAGATTTTGAATGAGGAGCTGAAACAGCTTATTGTGGCCAGCTGTTTTTACAACTAAACAAAATTTTCATATATGAACTGGAGAGTAAACTGTATGTTTTAAAACAAAAAATATATATATTAATGCTTAAAAGCTTCAAGAAACGTATTTCAAGAAGGTAAGAGATTTTCAATGACGTGTGCTACTTCACACAAAACCTGACCAGCAAGTTGGGTCACTTACTCCTAATAATTTTGGTTTTCCTTTCAGAAACTTCTGAAGTGGGCCTACAGTGTAGATCATTTGCCCAGGTTCAGTTGATGTTGGTGGGGAGATCACTTGGGTCACAATGGTGTAGCCATTCCTGGTGTTAGAGAGCGGAACAGCAGCAGTGTCCGACATCTTTATAGCAAACTGAATTATTCACCTGTGAAAGACCAAACATTCATCACACTGTCAGTACAAGAGAACTAGAACAGAACTGTTAAAGATCACAATTAGGCTGGCAGTGCTTGAGGGCAGTTAAAAGCTGCTGAATGTCCACTGTTCACTTCTCATTTTACTTTAAAATCAATGAAAATGTTTTGAAAGTAAAATTTTATTTTTATTAAGAAACTGTGTCCATGGAATGAAAACATGGACTTGCTGTTCTTTTAATATTGCATTGAAAAGTGTGTTCAGATATTGAGGAGTTGCTATTAGAGTTAACATTAAACATTGACAATTACACACTAAATAAAGCAAGACAAAGAAAGATAAACAGCAAACATTAAGTACACACAAGAAAACATCACGTCACACTGGATATCAGTATAGTTGTACAGATTTTTTGGTTTTAAAAAGGTAAAAAAAACACGATAAACATTCAGAAAAGTGCTATGTATAACGTGGTTGCTGTAAAAAAAAAACAGTGACAACAAAAGACAAAAAATTAGGCATAAAATCAGGCTTACAGGCAAAGAACTATAGATATACATATTGTAAATAGATTATTATGTTAAATACATGAATACTTAATACATATTCATAAAATAAGTTTATGAAACTACCTGCAAAGAAGAGCTGCTGTTTTTGACGTGGAGTGCAGGTGGTGTTTGCTGTTTCTCTTTCTCTTCTGAATTTTTTTTCTTTACCCCTCAGGAGGAGTGGCTTACACACTGCTTTCCACAGAAAATGAAAGTATGTATTCCTGTAAGCTGGACCAAGTCCAAGTAGGAGGGACTTAACAGGTTTGCATTCTGTTAAAGGCTTTGTCAGTAGTCTAAAACAAATGTAAGCAAACAAAGTTTTACTCGAGTTATTCTGTTCTGTAGCTTTAATTTAGCCTTTTCATTTTGGGGACTCTTTATTTTAGGAGAGCCGAGGCTGACAGTGAGAGTGAGCCTACATGGGGACAGTGATTCTCCCTTTTCTGTGCGCTGTTCTAAGCTGAGTTATGGACCAACATTTTGATGTCTCTGAGTTTCTCCTCCTGTACGAGTGCTGGACCTGCTAGAGTTCAGTTTGTTTGTCTGTAGTCTAAAACAAATATAAGCAAACAAACTGAACTCTAGCAGGTCCAGCACTCATACAGGAGGAGAAACTCAGAGACGTCAAAATGTCGTTCCATACCTCCGCTCAGGACGGCGCACAGAAAAGGGAAAATCACTGTCCCCATGTAGGCTCACTCTCACTGTCAGCCTCGGCTCTCCTAAAATAAAGAGTCCCCAAAATGAAAAGGCTAAATTAAAGCTACAGAACAGAATAACTCAAGTAAAACTAAACTCAGGGATGCCATGATGCCACAAGAGCTTGAAATTGCAGTATTTTCTGATGTAAAAATTTGTCTTGTCTGATCCATCCTAGATGTGATCTTCCAACCGACTTAAAAACTTGTCTGAGTAAGAGATAGGGTGGCACAATGATGAAAAAATGTTATGATCTCATGAGCCCCTTGTTGACTGAGGCTAAAAAAATTGCTTTAATGAGATAATATGAAATGTTTGTATGTTTCTAATAAATACATAAATATAGAAGCAAATATTCACAGTGCTGACATTCAGTGGCTCAAAAAACTTGCAGCGCAGGCCCTCATTTGGTCAATATAAAAGAGCAAAGACACAGTTAGAATAAATTATTTCAATATTCAAAGGCGACTCCCTTTGACTTTCAGACATTTAACATGAAATCTAAAGACAGATGAATTACATTAGGCTGTGATTCAAACTCAGGATTGGAAGGATTTCTCTGAAAAAGTATTGGCAGTAAATTCACACACAACAATAACAACAGGTTTAAGTGAATTCATAACCTTTACAAATTGACAATGTCATGAATTACAAGAAAACAACAAAAAATGAAAGACAAAAAGAAAGGAAGAATGTTTGTCATAGAGTTTTTACCTTAATGTGGAAACCTTATCATAATTCTTTAATGTAAAATCCAAGGCCCCTACACAGAAAGTTTAGCTTCACCTTCCTGCATTTGTGCTTAGGTATAACTCTCTTGTTATCCAATATTTTTATATTGTTATTCTTCTCATCTTATTGTTCTGCTAAATTTCCGTCTGCTAACTCGTTCCTCAGGTTGAAATTTCAACAATGAACTCCAGAATATTCAGTCTGATTGTATGAGGCAGGTGGGTATACATTTGCAATACCACCTGCAATACATCCATCCATCATCTAAAACCGCTTATCCTTCTGGGTCGCGGTGGGGTGCTGGAGCCTATCCCAGCTGTCATTGGGCGGAAGGCAGGATACCTGCAATACAATATAAGACAATACCCTAGCAATTGCGCAGCAATACACTTCCAACCACCTACAATAGCATAGCAACCACTTAGCAACAACCTAGCAACTACCCAGAGTACAACTGAAGATAACTAATAAGACTCCTGCAAACTCACACACACACACACACACACACACACACACACACACACACACACACACACATCATCATCTAAACCGCTTATCCTTCTGGGTCGCGGTGGGGTGCTGGAGCCTATCCCAGCTGTCATCGGGCGGAAGGCAGGAAACACCCTGGACAGGTCGCCAGTCTATCACAGGGCAGACAGACAGACACACACATTCACACTCACAGCTAGGGGCAATTCAGCATGTCCAATTGGCCTGAGTGAATGTCTTTGGACTGTGGGAAGAAACCGGAGTACCCGGAGGAAACCCACACAGACACGGGGAGAACATGCAAACTCCACAAAGAAAGGACCCTGGTCACCCAGAGTACAACTGAAAATAACTAATAACACTCTTGCAAACTCCTGGAATACAATAGCAACCATTTAGTAACACTTTAAAAATGCCTGGGAATTGCTTAAGCTGTGAAATCAATAACTG
This sequence comes from Colossoma macropomum, assembly GCF_904425465.1. Lineage (NCBI taxonomy): Eukaryota > Metazoa > Chordata > Actinopteri > Characiformes > Serrasalmidae > Colossoma > Colossoma macropomum. Next base: position 41,406,931 of record NW_023494789.1, read on the forward strand.
AAATGAACTTTCTTTAGTTTTATTCTTTTGTGTTGGTTCAGCTCCCATATGGCTTTACTATTATGCAAACATCTCACTGTGAAGCTTTAGTTTTTATGCCGAAAGATTTGTGAAGAATTTCTACACTGTGAAACATGATTCATGATTCATGATTCTTACTTAAAAAAGTAAGTAAACAGGTTGCCATATAATTTTGAGTGAATTGAACTTACAATTGTAAGTTAACAGAACAGTAATCTATGTTTTACATTCTGTTAACCTAATTTTTTAAATTTCTGTGCATTTTTAAGGCAACCAGTTAACTTTCCTACTTATGAATTACAGTGTGGGCGACACAGTGGCGCAGTGGGTAGCGCTGTCGCCTCACAGCAAGAATGGCCTGGGTTCGATTCCCGGCCGGGCGACCAGGCCGGGAATCTGTGTGGAGTTTGCCTGTTCTCCCCGTGTCTGCGTGGGTTTCCTCCGGGTACTCCGGTTTCCTCCCACAGTCCAAAAAACATGCAGTCAGGCTGATTGGACTTGCTAAATTGCCCCTAGGTGTGAGTGTGTGTGTGAATGTGTATGTTTGTCTGTCTGCCCTGCGATGGACTGGCGACCTGTCCAGGGTGTATCCTGCCTTCCGCCCAATGACAGCTGGGATAGGCTCCAGCACCCCACCGCGACCCAGAAGGATAAGCGGTTTAGATGATGGATGGATGGATGGAATTACAGTGTATTCAGTGTATTTTTGGAAATGTCCGTTTACTTTTTGAAGGTCATTATTTCTGTGAAGTAACAGTAACTTTGTTACATTCCCCTCACATGTACCTAGGGGTAGAGAGGATGTAACATGTGGTATGTGATGGCAGATGGAAAGGAAGGACACAGACAATAGTAGTTGCCATTTCAGTCAGTGCTTTTTATTTTACTTACCGCTTGCAGGAATGTATGATACAAAGTGGTACCACATATCAAAGAACAGTACTGACAAAGAAAGGAGTGAGAATGATGTAGTTTTACAATGGGCTACCAATAGCAACAATATATAGGATGAATATGGAGGTAAGATTCACCTAAACACTGATTTAGTATGAATGCTGACTTGAATTATCCAGCCAACAGCAAAGGTGGACTGAGGATGGTGCCAATGAAATGAAAACTATAAAACAACGGCTAAGAACCTTTTTTACACTAATCAGGTTTATCTGCATATACTTGTGTGTATACAGATCGTAAAGCTTGTATGCTTCAAATAACATAGAATTCTATTGAATTAGCTGTGTTTGCATCAATTTAGAAGAATTTTCATAAGCTAAAATGTCATAAATGGAAGGTACTTTAGATTACAAAAGATTATTATTTAATTTGACAACAGGCCACTCTCTAGGCAGTCATGGGCTGGAGGTTAGGGAACCAGCCCTGTGACCTGAAGGTCGCCAGTTCGATCCCCTGAGTCGACAGTACATGACTGAAGTGCCCTTGAGCAAGGCACTGAACCCCCAACTGCTCCCTGGGTGCTGTGAATAGGGCTGCCCACCGCTCCAGGCAAGTGTGCTCACTGCCCTCTAGTGTATATGGTGTTTCGCTGCATAGATGGGTTAAATGTGGAGGTGCAATTTCCCTGTTGTGGGACTAATAAGAGTCTCTTAATTTACCAGCACTACTTTTCAAATGAGAACCAAAAGTACTATGGGTAAGATAATTTTGCTTGCAGTTATTCTTTGCTGAGAAAATTACATACTGTCCAAATTCTTTTAATCCACATATCTGCTTATTAACATTTATTGAAATATAAAAAAAAAAAAATGAAGGGGTAGTTGTTAAGAAGACAACAGTGTCTTTACTGTCATAAAACTAGTCATTTTGCAAGATATTGCTGTAAGAACCAGGCAGATAATCACAAAAGGAATACAAAGATGAGGGACAGCATTGTAGAAGTCTTCTAAAAGGTTTTCACAGGGGAATACAGGGTAGCCAGTCAGCATATTGACAAGCTAAATCCATTGGTTGCTGACCCATCCACCATCTTCAATGGCATTCCCACAACACACAGTGTTTTTTTTCTGTTGTTGATATGGCCAATGTTTTTTGGTCAGTTCCTTTAGCATCACTAAGCCAGCCATGACTCGCTTTCACTGTGGGGGATCAGTGGACACCTCTGCCGCAAGGACTTCACAACAGCCCCCGTACCAGTACCATCAAGCACCCAGAAATCATGATTTCCAACCACAGTGCACAAATTGCAAGTTTTGTCTGACTGTTGGTATGATGTTCTTATGGTGGAATGCAGTGTTAGTTTTATGACAGATGTAATGGGACTCACGTCATCCAAAAAGATCCACCTTTGACTCATCAGTACTCAGAATAGTGTCCCAAAAGTCATGGAGGTCATCTAGATGTTTTTTGGCAAATGTGAGCTGAGCCTTTGTTCTTTTTGGTCATCAGTGATTTGCACTTGCAACTCACCCATGGATACTATTTGTGCCCAGTGTCTCATTGTGGAATTATGCCCGTTGACCTTAACTGAGGTAAGTGAGGCCAGGATTTCTTTAGATGTTTGTCTGGGTTATTTTTTGACCTCCTGGATGAGTCATTGATGCACTCTTGGTGAGATTTAGGCCGGCCACTCCTATGAAGGTTTACCACTGTTTCAAGTTTTTTCCTTTTGTAAATAATGGCTCTCACTGTGGTTCGCTGGAGTCCCAGAGCCTCAACAATGGCTTTGTAACCCTTTTCCAGAGTTGTAGATTTCAATGACTTTGTTTCGCATCTGTATTTGAAAGTATTTAAATACATGGCATCAAGTGCTGCTTTTCAAACCTTCTAGCCTGCTTCTCATTGCCAGACAGGTTCTATTTAAGTGATGTTAAGATTCAACAGGTCTGGCAGTAATCATGCCTGGGAGTGGGCAGTGAAACTGAATTCAACAGTTAATTGAATTTGGTTAACTAGTTGATTTGGTAGCTAAGAGGACAATGACTTTTTCACATAGGGCCACGCAGAACTGAGCAGCATTTTCCTTTAATAAATAAATTCATCAATTTAAAAACAGCATTTTGTGTTTACTTGGATATTTTTTATTTTTTATTACAATACTAAAACATTTGAGTGTAACAAATATGCAAAAATAGAAAAAGAATTTGAAGGGGCAAATACTTTTTTCACAGCACTGTGTGTTAAAAAAAGCTTTTGGCATAACTTCAAATAGATTATTGTTTGTATTGTGAGTAGGAGTAGTTTTAACATCTGCTCTATAAAATAACTGCTACCTTAACAGTTCTTAATGGTGGTCATGAGAAATTCACTGCCCAACATTTGTGCCATGGTTCAGTTTCATCCACAGTGATTATTTTATATTTGATTTAAGGTACAGGATATAATGCAAACATATCTGACCTACATATAATACTGATGTTTATGAGGGAATGAATGACGTAAAACAGTGACTATTGGGTTTACAATGATAAAAATAGAGAGGCCTATACAATGTGTCCAAATGATATAAAATACAATCTAACAATACTTTGGATGAAAATGCATCTTGAAAATTGATTTACTTAAAAAACGAATTATATACATTGTGATTGCATTATTGAAACATCCTTGCATTAGTGCAGTCCATCTTAATACTTTGAAGAAAAAAAAATGAAAAAAACTGACATCAAACATCATATAAATAAAATTACAGGCTGTACAATAAAAATAAAATTAGCAATGTAGCATGTATTATGATAAAAACATATGTGTACTTCTATAACAGCAGTGCAGATATAATGTTATTGTGGTCTAATCTGGAGATATAGTCTCAATTATCTGGTTGTCCTTTCTCACTGTATGGTGGAGGACTTTCCATTAGTGGACTGTAAATGGCGGCACTGTTAACTTCATACAGTGGATGCTGTAAAGCAAAGAATATGTACATATTGTAAAAGCTGCACAATGTAAACTTAAAAAAAAAATAAAAAATAAAAAAAAACTAACAGGCAGCTTAGTTGCCAGTAAAGGGCTGTAAATATATAGTACAAAACTGTACCACATGTTAATGTAATTTTGCTCAAATTTTGCAGTATTTACTCTTAGACTCAAAGGCTAATTTTACATATTATTACCTGTTCACTGGTGTATACAGGACATCCTGCTTGGTTTGGAGCCACAATGATATTCACCTACAGACATACAGAGAGATTCATAAGCTGCATAGTTTATACAGGGTCACTATACAAGGTCATTACAGCAGATAGAAAACATGTGTAAACTACGTTCACTGACAGTCATCTCTTGATCAAAGGGGAGCAGTGTAAACAACAAAACTCAGCAACAACAGTATTAAGGAATATACCCACTGGGTATTTTATTGCATCTCTGAAACTGTCCTTATTTTATCTGAAACTTACAGAAGGTCCAGTGCTGCAGGTGGCTTTACAGGCAAAGGCTGAGACACAGATGGAGATGATGAACTGAATTATGGAACAAATCACCAGCAATATAATCACAAAGTCTGGGCTCTAAAAAATAAAACAAAGGTAAAGTTAATTTCATCATAATCTGGTTTGTTCTTGCAGTTTACAAAGCCAGAAGACTTCATAGCTAATGGCAAATTCTTATTTTTCAGCAACAGATAAAAAGCAGCATTTTACACACACACACACACACACACACACACACACACAAACACACACACACACACACAGACATACATAAATTCATGTAGATTAAAAGAGTTTTTAATTTGGGGTGATAATGTGGGGAGGCGGTCCTGCTGCCAGGAGAGAATTCTGAAGAATCCCTCTCACAGCAGCAGTTCACTCAGCTAATCTATAGAAATTTTAATAAGTATTTTATTTTGATTGTCAGAACTGAGATCTGCATTGTTTTCCTGGATATCTATGAATCAGGCATTTACCCTGATCTTCCACACCGCCAGATTCTACAGCAGCAGACTGATCTGATGTGGAAATCGGCTCTTTATTCTGATTGTTTGTGCCACAAGATTCTACAGTTTGACTGATTATAATTCAAACCCTTGATAAACCTAACCAGACAGATTTAAACTAAAAGTCTGAGACATGAACAGATAGTGAAGTCTATTGAGTGGTCAGCTTTTATTTTTGCATGTATGGTTGCTTTTTTTCTCATATAGTTTTTGAATGATGGGTGCACAAGGTCAATGTGTGTAAATGATCATTTTTTGTAAAAGTCGATCAGCTTTTACTTAGTTTTTGTGTCAAACTGATGTCTTTTTAAACCTGGAGTTCTCTATGAGCTGCTAAAACCACTGAAAGCTGATTAGGGAGCATCTTTGAGCACAAAGCATCACCACAAAACCTTATGAGCCTTTTAGCAGAGAGAGCACAAAGGATGGGCAGTTTTTAGAATGACCTCTATTTATGATTACTGTTGATGAGGGGTCTCACATAAAGATTTCAAATGATCGTTTGATTTTGGCATGAAAATCATGTCTACACTCAAACAAATTATACTGTTATCACCTATAATCTGCATTCTGATTCATTTAACAGTCATTCTTTGTATTTGGCAGGTGTTAAGTTGTTGTTAATAAGTTGTTAATGAAATTATGTTTCTCTTTTCTTTATTTAACTCAACATATTTAATTAAAGACTAGATGAATTACTTGTATTTAACTGACATTTGGAAATTGGAAATTAAATGAATGCAGGGTGGTCTCTGACTGTCAATCAAATAAAAGGATGTGATATACAATTGATTGTCATGTCATAACAAATAAAAAAATCTTACCATTGAACAACCATTGTCAGATACAAAAACCGGTGAAAACAGGGTGATGGTTATTGCTGCAGTTATTGTGCTTATCACATTCATCACCAGAGCACCCGTCACCTAGATGAGAAACAGAAAACAAAAGCAAAAGATGAGCACCAATAAACAAATTTTCATTCAATTACTTTAATTTCCAAAATTACAATCAGACTGAAACACAAAAGGCAACTGAAACCACATTTCTAAGTAAAATGCATGACAGTATAATCAGAGAGGGAACATATGCTATCCACTGTATTTCAGTCTTGAGGCTAGCAAGCTAATCTGTTATGAACATAGTCTTTAATTGCTAACAGTCAGTTAGCTTGCCTAATCTGCTGTGGAACATAGACTAGCAAGTCACCTCTTTTAGATGAATATTTGCTCTCACAAAATAATAGAAAAGCTTTTTTTTCTTTAAAAAAAAAAGAAAAAACATTTGAATTTGGAACAGTGACAGATTTATATTCCATTTCTAATAAACTGGTGTGTACAGTTGTTAGAGTTGTTAGCCGGAAGACCGGCTCAGTTCCGGCTAACTTATGCTAACCCACAACGAATACAGGCTCAAATCTGAGCAAGGAAGTCGAGTGTCTGGTGCTGGAGTGAAAGAAAAGGTGAAACTAACTAGGTTCTGTGATGTATGTGGTTCTTAGCTTGCTGGCTAACAGGCTAATGGCTTCCCACATCACAGATAAAACCAGAAATGACTGGTGATGTAGTTACAGATAAAACAGTAAGTTATTATTTCAACTGAGCTGTGATTTGGTAACTAGATGCTAAGTGACTTAAAATCCTGCATCAGTATAATAATATTTGTGAAAACTTTGTTCTCTCTTCTTCTTTCTAAGGTTTATCCAAATGTGTACTTATCTTGTGATGACCTCCACGTGTCCTAGGTTTTTTTTAGCATTTTGTTTAGTATTTTTTTCTATCAGTGTATTTGTAATCACCCAAAATAAATATGTCTGTCATAAGCATTTTAAACTTTAACAAAACAATTCCATGAGTATGTCCTTCTTTCCATCTTTCACAATTGCTTATTGACTGTAATAACCATTAAAGACCATAAAAGAGCAGTTTAAGAACACTTAAATTAATTATTAATTAATATTAATTAAATTGTTTACTCCTTGTTTCAGAAAGTTAACATATTGCGTTGTTCATCAAGCTGAAGTAGGCTTTTATTCATATTTCCATGCCACCTCAAATTTTGGAAAGAGATCATTGAGATTTAAGGTGATTTAACATAAAATTTGAGATCTACGGCCTCCTGCTTCATTCAGAATTCATTCTTCAATAAAATGTGGACCAGAATCTGCCCACTTTTAAGGATGTAGACAACGCTGCGAGATGGTGGGCTTCTGTATTTGAAACTGAAAAATACTCTAAGGTGGGGAGGTGCCCATGAAGACTGTGCCCATGCTTTGTTTCTAGGTAGTAAAACATTTTTGCTTGACTGAACCACTTGTCTAATGCTAGGCCTTCCTCCCACAGTCCAAAGACATGCAGTCAGGCCTCATCGTCCATTTTATCAGCTCCACTTCAGTGGTCAGGACTCCCATAGACCCCCACAGAGCAGGTACTCAGCACTGCAGTAACACTGACATGGTGGTGGTGTGTTAGAGTGTGTTGTGCTGGTACGAGTGGATCAGACACTGCAGTACTGCTGGAGTGCAGAGACCTCCATCTGTTAAGGGGCGAGTGTAGGGGAGACTGTGTAGCACAGTGAGATAGACTTCAGATGTTCATTCTGTTGTCTCTCTCTCCCACACATATATAGACTCACTGGAAACTTTTAAGGTACTCCTAACTTACAGATTGCAGTGTAGCTGTTTCTCTGCATACCTTTTAGCCCCATTTCACCCTGTTCTTTAGTGGTCAGATCCCCCACAGGGCCACCAAGGAGCAGGTATTATTTGGGTGGTGTATTGGACACAGCAGTGATGCTAGCGTTTTTATATGCTATCGCCACTCACTGGCCACTCTATTAGACACTTTTACGTTGTTGGTCCACCTTGTAGATGTAAAGTCAGAGACTGCAGCTCATCTGTTGCTGCACAGTTGTGTTGGTCATCCCTCATCAGTGGTCACAGGAAGCTGTTGGTTTTCTCACTCCAGCAGTGACACTAAGGGGTTTAAAGCATTGCTGTGTCTCATATACTTGTACCAGTACCACACATATCATAGAAATGATAATAAAACCTGCTCTGTGGTGGTCCTGCAGCTGGGGTCCTGATCATTAATGAATTAGGTGAGAGGGTTGACTATCCAGAGAAACAGATGAACTACAATCTGCAATTGCAGAACTACAAAGTGCACCTCTACATTAGATGGACCTGATTAAATGGAAAATGAGCACAGATACAAGGTAGCAGTACATAATTAAGTGGCCAGTGAGTGTATTTATGTATATATAATCAAGTTTAATAGTGAACTGCACTCACCAATGTAGTTTATATATATATATATATATATATATATATATATATATATATATATATTTTTTTTTTGGTAAACATTGTAACTGTTTCTTTACTTATATAATTGTTATTTTAACTACTTTTTTTCTGAATTGTAAGTTCTGTATATGTTTAGATAATTAAAGCAATTACTTCAAAATGCTTTGTGGTGTGATCTGTTCATGTCCACATACTGGTGAACACAGGTGAGCTTTAAGTTTTGGGACATTTACAAGACATGATACTGTATACAGTGGCTTAATGTATGACATTACAGATTATTTGCAGATTATTAATTGCTCAACTCAAAGAGCTTTTCTCAAGACTAGTTGTACTTCCTAGTATAACAAAAGTGCTTACATACCACACAGCGATGAAGGTTTTTACTTGCTGAAACAGCCAGAGAGCCGGTGATGATATACTGAGTGAGAGGAAAAATGAAAGAGTTTTCATTTAAATTAGTATTGGGGAATATTTATAGAAGTATCTCTATCTGATGGAATACCAGTGGATAAAACTTACCATGAAAGCACCCAAAAATGCAATTCCACCGAAGACAGTGAACCCGGGCATACTTAAGTTCATCAAAATACCAAGCAAGAGTGTCAACAAACCGATGGTAATTTGAACACTCTGTGGAAAAAAGAAACAAAGATATTTGACTGATTTCAATACTGGTTGAATTTGAACACTGAAAGTTGTAGACCTCTATTGCAGCTGATGTAAATACATTTTCAGTAGAGCTCATATGAGTCATTTTTAATAAACTTCAGTGCATGTAGGATGTTTAACTAAAATAATAATTTTGAATGTCTCTGTATGTCACTCCATGACAACTTGCCCAAATAATGTTTCAACAAAATGTTTAAATGAGAAAAATGTGATTTCTAATGCAAATGTTTATATTCATAGAGATTCATTACAGCAAATACAAAAATAATAAGTTTCATAATAAGTTTCATAACCATCGCTCACATATGCAATGAACTTAGTTCTAATAGTCACTTAACACTCTGATTCTTGAATTTCAAACATTCAGCAAATGTGAATTCCCTATTTCTGAAATTCCCTCTTTCTAAAGCCATCACCACTTTACAGACTCTTTTAAATGGCTGTATGTGCAACTGTATTACAGTCTGACATCCACTGATAAAAGTCTGACACACAACTGTGTGTAATCAGCATAGCTATCACAGCCGATCTCATGTTTTCTAATGACGACATTTACCAAGAAGTGACATACACAAAGAGAAAAGCAAATGCCAAGAAACCAAACCCACTGTGACTCCACGGGAAATTTCTGTTCATTCAATGTAACCTGAACCATCCACTGACATGGGTATGCTTCCATAATAAACAAACTGAACAAGCTCAGGCTTTTCCCCTGCTTCACCTTGGCAGAGACTGTAAGTCTTATTTCTGGGAATGTGCTGACTCACTGAGTACTTCAAAAAAACGGAAATGTTCTTTCCTGTGTTGCAATCCCTTCAGTACATAAAATGATCATATTAAACTTGTGTTTCCTCATGTTCGCTTGTCATAGATTACATTTTGTATGAGGATCTGAAACAACTTATTGTGACAAATGTACAATAATAAGGAAGAAATCAAGAGGGGGCAAACACTTTTTCATGGCACTTTACGTAAATACATTTTTCTGTGACAATCCATTCAAAGCAAGTTTTTACATTTACTTAACTATATTTCATATGTATGTTTTGTTTTGTTTTTGTTTTACATTAACAATGCTTAAACACGTCCACAAACGTATTTCAAAAAGGCAAGAGAAAAACAATTTTCTGTAATATGGGCTACTTAACACAAAAAACATGAGCAGTAGATTAGATGACTTACTCCTAATAATTTTGGTTTTCCTTTCAGAAATTTCTGAAGCGGACCTCCAGTGGACACAATTTGCCCAGGTTCAGTTGATGTTCGTGGGGAGATCACGTGGGTCACAATGGTGTAGCCACCCCCAGTGTTAGAGAGCGAAGCAGCAGTGTCAGACATCTTTAAAGCGAACTGAATTATTCACCTGTGAAAGACCAAACATTCATCACACTGTCAGTACAGAAGAACTAGAACAGAACTGTTAAAGATCACAATTAGACTGGCAGTGCTTGAGGGCAGTTAAAAGCTGCTGAATGTCCACTGTTCACTTCTCATTTTACTTTAAAATCAATGAAAATGTTTTGAAAGTAACGTTATTTTTATTAAGAAACTGTGTCCATGGAATGAAAACATGGACTTGCTGTTCTTTTAATGTTGCATTCTAAAGTGTGTTCAGATACTGAGGAGTTGCTATCACAGTTAACATTACCTGTTAAAAATGAGGTGAAAACAAACTAAATAAAACAAGACATATGAATGATGAACAGTAAACATTAAGTACACACAAGAGATAAGAGAGAAAATAGTTGAATAATATAGATTATTTGCATTTAAATCAATAAATACATTCAGAAAAGGGCTATATATTAGGTGGTTACTGTGACTAAACAGCGAAAACATAAAAAAATGTAAAAAAAGCATGAAACCAAGCCATTAATTGACTCACAGGCAAACAACTACAGATATACCTATTATAAATATATTACTCAACCACTGTTACCTGAAATGAAGAGCTGTTGTTTTCGTCGTGGAGTGCAGTTGGTGTTCACTGTTCCTTCCTCTTCTGAAAGACGTTTCTGTACCCCGCAGGAAGAGTGGCTTACACACTGCTTTCCACGGAAAATGAAAGTACGTATTGCTGCAAGCTGGACCAAGTCCAAGTAGGAGGGACTTAACTCCAAATGTCTCCGTCTGAGCTCCAAACAAGTTTGCATTGTGTTAAAGGCTTTGTTTGGGGTCTAAAACAAATACATGCAAACAGACTGAACTCTAGCAGGTCCAGCACTCATTATGACAATTCATGTTCATTTATAACTCAGTGCTTATCTCAATGCTAAGGAAATGTTTGCCGTGTAATATCGTACAGGACGAGAAACTCAGAGACATCAAAATGTCTGTCCATAACTCGGCTTTATTTCACTCATCACAGAACAGCACACAGAAAAGGGGAAAACATTGCCCTCAGGCTAGGGTGGCTCTCACCGTCAGCCTCAGCTCTCCTAAAATAAAACAACACAAAAATAATTTAAAGATCAGAATAACTCAACTAAAATTAACACCAAACAATAACGACATGTTTAAGTGAATCCATGAAGCCATTTACATTTCCTTTACAGTTTTACAATGAAAGCAATAAAGAAAGAAAGACAGAAAGAAAGGAAAATTGTTTGTCACAGAGTTTTTACCTTAATGTGGAAACCTTATCATAATTCTTTAATGTAAAATCCAAAGCCCTTACACAGAAAGTTTAGCTTTAGCTTCCCGCACTTCATTTTTTTCCCCCAATATTGTTACGAACCCCACGTTTTGCCTAGGGTATGTGGGATCGGTAACATGTGGAATTAAAATACTGAACTGGTGAGAATTGATTAGAAGCGTGAGGAACAGACCAAAATAGAGCTTTTAAAGCCATTTTTATTAAAAAAAAACATCAATAAAACCAGAGTGCTGTGATACCTAGTACCACACTGGAAGAATCAAACTGGACAGCACCAAAGAAAAGAACATATCAAAACCGAACCACGCTTGCCTACTCTGAAACCAAAAGTATTTAGCTAATCTAAAAAAGGGAACCAAAGCTAACTACCCTAAACTTCCCTTGCCGGTAAACAAAAGTACATGTGGCGGTGCCTGCCCTCTGACCTAGGGAGCTAGACAGAGTAGACATCTACGTGGTGCAAATGTATAGGCGCGCTCTCTCTTTCTCTGTCTGTATACACAACGAGAGTGGCAAAAGTACAGCACCCAATGAATTCTCTGTCTCTCCCATATACACAAACGCCACACTGTAAAAAGTGAAAAAAATGACTTAATTCTGTAACAAGCAATTGAACTAGTTTTAAGCAACTTAAAAAACTACATTGATTGAAAGAAGAATCGTTCATTCAACGTATTTATTTAGGATGAATAAAACTAGTTAGTTTACTTGCTACCAAATGATGTAACCATTCAGCGATGTTCAGACACGTGCGGATAAAAGTGAGAAGACAGGCTTCATTTACACCAGGCAGGGTCGTAGACAAAGTACAAGCGTGGGTCAAAACCAGGAAGCGATATTTGATCACGAATGTGATCATAACACCAGACAAACAAAATCCAGAGGGCAAGACAAAAGACAGAGTCGAAAATGCAGGCAAAAAGGTTCAGAATCCACCAAAAATCCATCAAAGGTACAAAAAGGCAAAAACAGAGTCAAAGAAAGAAGATAAGGGTCAATAAACAGAGTATGGCAAAACAGAAGAAACGCTCAGTAAGTTCAATAATGAAGCAATACCTCACAAATACCCTGTGCTAAAGCCCGGGCTTATATACTATACTAAACTAGACACATGACATAAACACACAGGTGAAACCATTCAGAATTCCGGTGACTGCAAGCACTGATAGGTGCGAGGCTGAACGTCACTGATCACATGATCTCCACTTGGCTGCTGGGTAATGGAGTCCATGAGGGACTCCGATTCTACAGGGAAGTCTGCCGTCACATGATCTCCCAAGTTGTCTTGGGAAATGTAATCCGTAACACTAGACAAATCTCTATAAGGCGTGACACATAAAGTACATTTTTTAGGTAGATCTGACGAGACACTTTTTACACTGTATCCTCACAGCTTTTGCCATGTACTGAACTAACACTGAATTGTTGTTTTACCATTATCTTCCATCTCCAACTGCAATGATTTTTACAAATAAATACATAAATAAAATAAAATAATAAAAACAATAGTTTCAACGTATTGTGATATCTGATTAACACTGACTTTAAAACCAAGAATTTTGTGGGTAAAATCATAAGTGGAGCACTTTAACTCAAGTCATATTTTACAAAGAGAATTTCTATTTTTACTCAAGTTCAGGAGGTTGGACTTTGTTCACTCCTGGCAAAAAGCTCCTGTAGCTGCAATGTGGTGGGTAGGAGGAAAAAGAAACACTGAAACAGGACTTTAGCAAAATTAATATTTGAAACTTTGGTTGTGGAAGCAGATCTATTAATCATAAAAACTATTAGAAGTGAAAAAGTTAGCTGAAAAAACACAATCCACTCTAGTCGAGTTCCTCACCAGTCAGAATTTTTGTGATTTTAAAATGAAAATGAAAAATTATGGTGCACGTAAGATTAAACTACAGAAAATAAAGAAACAAGTGGTTCAGTCACACAAAAAAATTTTTATTACCTAGAAACAAAGCATCTCTTTATAGACACCTCCACACCTTAGAGTATTTTCCAGTTTTAAAGACAGAAGCCCACAATCTCACAACTTCGTCTCTATTCTTAAAAGTGGGCAGACTCTGGTCCACATCATACTGACCAATCTACCAATTCTGAACAAAGCAGGAGGCTTTAGTTCTCTTATTCTAATTTTTCAGTAAATTTCCTTAAATCTAAATAGGCATGCACCCCCAGGAGATAACATTTTAAAACGCTACAAAACCTCTCTTAATGGTTACAGTCAGTCAGTGCTGGTGGTAGATCTAGAAACGTGAAGGTCATTACAAGAAGAGAACACATTTGGTTAAGCCTTAAAGCAGTGACATAAATAAAATAGGGCAAAGATTTCACTCACATTAGTCTGAAACAGGATTTTAGGTCACTTAGTGTCCAGTTAACAAATTACAGCTCAGTTAAAATAAAAATTTACTGTTTTAATTGTAAGTGCAGCACCAGTCGCTCCCTCAGATTTCTGTTTTTATTATTTAAACTCCTGTGAGTGAAGCATCAAACCTGGTCTGTGGTGTGTGAAGCCAAAAGCCTGCTGTCCAGCAAGCTAACAACCCCACACATCACAGAACCAGGCTAATTTCTTCTTTTCTGTCACTTCAACACCAGACACTCGACGTCTCTTGCTCAGATTTGAGCCTTTATTCGTCGTGGGTTAGCATGAGTTAGCCGGAACTGAGGCAGGCTTCCAGCGGAGCTATTAACTTAGGCTGCTATCGTTAGCTAATCTTGTGCAAACAGGTTAGCTAGTTAGCTAAATAACTTAGCTAGCTAGCTAACATCTCTAACAAGTGTAAACAGCAGTTTAGTAAAATATAGCTAGCTACATTAGAATATAACTTCGACACCGTTCCAAGTTCAAATTTGTATTTTTGTGCTTGTAGTTATATATATATATATATATATATATATATATATATATATATATTTATAGTTATTATTTTGTGAGAGCAAACATTCATCTAAAAGAGGTGACTTGCTAGTGTAACTACCACAGCAGATGATAGCAGTCAGTTCGCAGTTATCAGTGATGCTCATTTTAATTTTAACAGATAAACAGTTCAACGTTAAGTTCTGGAACATTACTAGCAATTTGCAAAGTGGAGTAAAGTCACTGTAACAAGTGCCTCTACCCAGATAGTGAGAGTATGTTGGCCTGTGTTAAATTGTGCCATCAGAAGAATGGTGAGCCATGTTTGACTGTTTTTTCAGATTGTTGGATGATGGTAGCTAAGAATCGATGTTGAACGAGGGCAGATTCTGTTTTCCAAGCAGCAACAGAAGTTAAACCAGCCCCAAAAACCCCTGTGCCCCCTCTGGCTTTCATCTATGAGGGGAGCCCTGGTGAGGACCCCAGATTTGTGCTTTGTTTTCAGCACTGTTTTGAGCTGCACTCAAATTAAATTTAGTTAATGTAGCTGTCGGTGGTGAGGCTAAGGAGTGGACAGAGACTATTCAGGGGAAGAGCTGACGGACACCTGGGTCTCTTGATACATTTACTTGATAGAGTTTTAAAGTGTTATTAATCAACGTAAAAATAAAGATATGTGCTGTGAACAGTCCTATAATGGAATTAGATAAAAGCAGAACTGTGGTTTGGTTACCATGTCACCACACAAGTGTTTCACTACAGCTAAATGTTAGGAAAATTGACATTTTCTGTATTGCAGCATAAGAACACTCATTATATAGAAAATCACACAACTGCTGCAATCAGAAAAATCCTGTTGAAACAAAATGTTCACTCAAAGTTAATTACACTCACCCTACTACACATAAGTAATTGTGTAAGAGAACCTATGCTGTTACATCATCAAGATGTGTATTTACAAAAACTGTTCTACTGTAATCCATCCATAACACTGAATACATCACTACTAGGTACACTGTTATTGCATGTATTGTTAATATGTAACTACACAGTTATTAGGGATAAACATAAAGTGGGAACTCTACATAGTGTATTATTTCTATTAAAAATTGTTCTAGTCTGCAGAGTATTTGATAACACGAACAAAACAAACTACTAAAATGCTATTTGTAGCACAGAACTGTTTTCACTTAAGGTCCAAGTGATCCCAAACACATTCAGTGATGTTGATGTCTGGACTCATTGAAGGTTAATTTTTTACTCTCTCTCAAAGTTGAAAGCTTTCAGGTTTGTTTATCTATTTCAGTTTTCAGAGGTTTTTGATCAGCTTTGTTGGCCTACCATTTCTTGCAGGTGGTTGATATGAGTCTCATATTCTCTGTAGGGTCCCACTTTATATTGTGTCTCTAATAGCTGTGTAGTTAGACATGAATAACATATGCAACAACATTGTAACTACTAATTGTTTAGTCACTGTTACAGATGGATTACAGAAGTACAGCCTATGTAATTACACAAGTGTATCTTTTTTGATACACAACAGATCAGAAGTCTTTTCCAGCAGTTAAAGAAAGTATGTGTTACATAACATTGCATCTATGTTTTATGTAATTAATGTGGAATAACTTTATTGTAACAGGGTTACCTAATCACACCACATTGATTAATACCATTTTTTAATTACACTGTACCTTTATAACAACTACGCGCTTTCCTGTAGTGTAGTGTTAAAGTTACACTTTAAAATAAGTGGACAGTTCCTGTGTAGTTGTTATGTAGGTACTGTGTAATAATGGAGTGGTAATATAGACATTGCTTTGGGGGGAAATGCAACACATTTAATTATTGTTATGAAAGGTACATTTTAAGATAAGGGGTCATCTACTGTAGCGTCACATTACAGAATGGTTTAAAGTTGAAACTGGTTACAGTGTCACAGCACCAGCAACATAAATGCTAGGTAAATTATAAGAAACCTGGCAGATACAGTGTAAGTAATGTCTTAATGTAAGTTATTACACACTGTCATTTATTGCTGGAAAACAACTTCTGAAAACAACTGCTTCTCCAGTTTGATTACAATGTAATTACATTTATATTATTACCCTTTTTAAATTATATGAGAGAGAATAGGCTGTTACAGCTAAGATACACATGTGTAATTACATAAGGTGTATTTCTGTAGTCCATCGGTAACAGTGACTAAATCATTGGTAGTTACATTGTTGTTGCATATGTTGTTCACATGTAACTGTACAGTTATTAGAGACACCTGATATAAAGTGGGACCCTCTGTAGCCTTTAATTTGTTCAACTCCAGTTTTAGAAAAACTGGAAAAACTTCTTAGTGTTTCACTCTGACCTGATACGTAAATATCTTCTGAAATATTAATAACTTTTGCTTGACATTGCTGTTGATCTGATGCATTCTTATTATACTGTCACTTCTCATTTATAATAATTTCATTCTTGTATTTAGAAATAAATAGAAAACTCATTGACCTTCTTAGGCTTTATAGGTTCATGGTGATCAAGCTGAACCTATAAAAACTCTCCTCACATTACTTCACTGCTAATAAATTCTAACAAATTCTTCCATCTGGAAAACTGGTCTAGTCTCTAAGATAAGGAATTATATATTTTTACAGCTTCATTTGTAGCTTACATTTCTTTCTTCAGTACAGGAAAAGGCACTAAAAATACTGTTCATGCTAACCTACACTACAGATGAAGCACATATGCAGACACACGATACGTCTTATATATAAAATAGAAAGTGTTAAAGATCATTGGTACAATGTTTAGAGTTCGGTCTTTATAACAGTTTTAATTTCCAATCAATAAAATAACTGCTACATTATCAGTTGTTGATGGTGGATGGACAGTAGAAATTCACTGCACAAAATCTGTGCCATGGTTAAGCTTATCCATAATAATTTTATGTTTTACTTGATCTACTTTACAGAATAAAACACAAACATATCTGCATATGACACTGATGTTCATGAGGGACAGAATGACTTAGGACAGTAACTATTAGTAAAGGTACTAAACTGTCACTGGAGCAGGACCTCTCGTCACTAGGGTGGGACCCTCAAGGGTACATCTCAGTATCTTTAGTCAGGGAACATAACTGTACCATAATCCACTGAAATGATATTTTCTAAGTTGTATTGACTCCACACACCCCGTCTCATCTCCAGGCTTTTTATTTTATTGTTCTGTTTTAAAACATCAGGTTATGAAAAGGTATAATTATGTACTTTTCACTGGGAAAAACTCATTTAAGGTTCACAATTGGACCTTAAAACCACTGCTGTACCTTTGAGAGAACATTTACATTGTTTGTATCTTGATGAATGAAAAATGTACCTGCACAGAACCTTTATTTCTAACAGTGTTGGGTTTACAAAAAAAAACAAACAAACAAAAAAAAAACAATGACTATAAAAACAAACAATAGTTTGTCCAAACATGCATAGTGGATTTTTTTTTATTTAAAAAAATAGATATTTTCGTCACACTATTAAAATATCTTTGCATCAGAGCAGTCCGTCTGTATATGACTGTATAGTTCTACAGTTGCAGTCCATATGTAACGTTATTGTGGTGTTTATTCTGGAGATTTTTCAGTCTCAGTTAATTAGCCTTTTATCTTGGTGTACTCTGGAGGACTTTCCATTGGTGGACTGTTCATGGTGGTCACTGCTGGTTGGCAAAGGGCTGTAAATATACACCACAGAACTGTAACACATTTTAAAGTAATTTTGCTCTAATTTTACAGTATTAACTCATCTGACTCCAAGGCTAATTTTGCATATTATTACCTGTTTACTGGGGTAATCAGGACATCCTGCTTGGTTTGGAACCAAAGTGATGTTCACCTACAGACATACAGAGATTTATAAGCTGCAAAGTTTATACAGGGTGAGTCACTATACAAGGTCATTACAGCAGATAGAAAACATGTATAAACTATGTTCATTGACAGTCATCTCTTGATCAAAGTGAAGACATTGCAAACAACAAAATTCAGCAACAACAATAGTAAGGAAATCTACCCATTGGGTATTTTATTGCATCTCTGAAACTGTCCCTATTTTTCTAATACCTACAGAAGGTTCAGCGCTACAGATGGCTTTACTGGCAAAGGCTGAGACACAGATGGAGATGGTGAACTGCACGATGGAAAAAATGATCAGCACTGCGAGAACTCCAACGATCAGGCCCTAAAAGTAATTTCATTATAATCTGGTTCATTCTTAAAATGTACAAACTATGCAACCCATGTGAAGACTTCATAGCGAAAACTGCTAGCTGGTAGATTAACAGGATTAACATTAATTCAGTGGAACCAGACTTTTTCCAAGTCATTTTGGGCTGTTTCCATTTGTCCAGTCACCATGAAATTTACACACAATGTAATGGGTAACATGAATTTTCAAATGATCTCGAAAACTGAAAAATGACAAAAATGGAGATACAAGGTTTTGTTCTGACAGCAGTGATATATATATGTTGGGATGGGGGAAAAAATGGATTCTCAGATGCATCACGATGCGAACGTGGACGATTCTGAATCGATTCACAAATGTCAAAAATCGATTTTCTAAATTTTAATCTATAATGTAATGTTGTTGGAAACTTGGAAGTGCGGAAGTGCAGCACCCGGACAGTCTGTGGTGGCACATAACAAAAACACAACTGGATGAGCAAGATATCCGACCAGCACCCTCTGCATTAAAAGCCAGGTTAGGTCAGGAGTCGACAACCCAAATGTTAAGAAGAGCCATTTTGTCCTTTTTGAAAATGCAGACTTACTTTGCTCTGCTTTAAGCTTTAGCTCAAGTCTTTTCTCCCATCTCCGCCAGAAAAGTTTTCTTCAAGAGTAGATCACTTTCTTGTAAAATATCTCTCAACGTTCAACTGTTTTACGAGGCTGAAGTCGCTTCTTATTCTCCAGCTTCTTGTGTGAATTTTCCTGTTCCACCTTAAATTGTGACTGAGGCGGCGAATGTGAATGTGGCACCATTTAAGGTGGACCGGGACAATTCGAAAGAGAAGCTGACTTCAGCTTCTCAACGTTTAAGTGTTTGACAGTCTCTCGTTGCAGATTTAATGTACCAGGAAACAACTGCATTGCTTATAAATGTGAATAACGCATCGTTGCTATGTGACCTGCAGTCTGCATGCCAGTTCTCAGTCATTGCGAACCAGGGTTTTCATGCTATGTTGCACACGTCCCATCTCAAAGATATTTTTCTGACACAGCGATCCCCACTGTCTACAATGAAACCGAAGTTATAAAATCACTCAAGAAAAAGGGTAGGACGGCTGTAACGTGCTGCGTGGACATTTATTGAAACTGGATCTTATTTTACCGTAACTGCACATTTTATTGCAGGTGAGTGGCAACCAGTGTCTCATGTGCTCCAAATGAGAGCAGTGAATGAGAGTCTTCTGGTTCACTTACCACATCACTTCCATTTGATTTATTAATAAAAGATATTGGAAGTAAATGCACTATGGATCATTACAAATGCTTTGCTTTAAAAGTACCAAGTCCTCACACAATGAGAAAAAAGAAATCCTATATAGGAAAAAAAGATGCCTCAAGATGCATTGATAATCGTTATATAATCGCATCGCAGCCCTCTGAATTGTAATCAAATCGAATCGTGAGGTGCCTAGAGATTTCCAACCCATATGTGTATATATATATATATATATATATATATATATATATATATATATATATATATATATAGACAAATGGAAACAACCCAAAATGATCTGGTTAAAAGTCTGGTTCCACTGAATTACATGTTAATGTTGTTAATAGGATATAAATGTATTATCAAACCTTTCATGACCTTAATTAAACAAATTTAAACCAAAAGTCTGAAACATGAACAGAGAGTGAATCTTTTTTTTTGCATGTATGGTTTCTTTCTTCTATAGTTTTTGACTAATGTGTGCAAAATGTAAATGTGTGTAAATGTTATTGTGTTATTATTTTATGTTATTATTTTTACCTAAGATGATCAACTCCGACTTAGTTTTTGTGTGAAATTGATGCCTTTTTAAACTCATCACACACATTGATCTCTATAAGTGGGTGAAACTGCTGAGAGCTAATTAGGATTAGGGAGCGTCTACAAATCACCATCATCAAAAACCAACCATGATACACCAACATGAAACCTTATAGGTAAGTACAGCCTTTCAGCAGATAGAACACAAAGAATGGACAGTTTTTAGCATGACTTCTATCGATGATTACTGTTCATGAGTGGTCTTAAAAGAAGAATTTTACCAAATTGATTTTTTTTTTTAATTTCCATGATCAACACACTTTAACAATTTAGGCAAAAAAGGAAATGTTACAGGAGAGCAGTGCAGTTTATACACACACACACACACACACACACACACACACACACACACACACACACATACATTTTCCAAACTGCTTATCCTTGTGGGTTGCAGGGAGTACAGTTTAGAAAAAAAATTAATTTGATCCAGTGCACTGTACCATTCTACACTGATTACTTGTTCCTTTGTGTTTTAGCCTGAGAGCTTTTGGTTTCAGAGTACCAGTTTATTTTTTATTTTCATATTAAAATTACTCAGTTTGTTTTTTTCCTGGGGAGCAAAATTTGATATCTGTACTTCAGGGTTTGAGTATACATGTAAACATGCCCCACTTTGAACATATATATATATATATATATATATATATATATATATATATATATATATATATATATATATATAATACAATAACATACATATGTTGTTTAAAAAATTATCAATATTGAATCCATATTTAACAATGTTTATGCCGTATATCAGCGTTGGTTGTGTTTAATATCAAAGGTAATTAGATGTATTCTAGCTGTTATACAATACTATGTTGTCCTTCCTTATGCACGTGAATTATCTTATATCTAATCTACTCAGATATATCTCCTGAAAAATGAGTTACTTGTATTTAAGTGCCATTTTCACTGGAAATTACATTAATGCAGGGTGGTCTCTGACTGTGAATCAAATAAAAGAATGTGATGCACAACTGACTGTCATGTTATGAAAAATCAAAAAATCTTACCTCAGAGTAGCAATTATTCAAACGATAGTTGCAAAGAAATATCATATCCATCGAAAGCAGGACGATGGCTATTCCTGCAGTTATGGTGCTTATCACATTCATCACCAGAGCACCCATCACCTAGATGAGAGTCAGAAAAGTAAAGCAAAAGATGGGCACCAACAGATACATTCTCATTCAACTACTTTGATTTCTAAAATTACAGTCTTACAGAAACACAACACGCAACTGAAACAACATTTAGAAATGTATGATTTTATGATCAAAGAGGGAGCATATCGCTGCTGTCAGAAGAAAACCTGTGTCTCCATTTTTCGTTTTTCAGTTTTATAGATAATTTGAAAATGCCTGTTGCCCTTTACATTGTGTGTAAATTTCACGAAGAATGGACCAAAAAATGGCCCAAAATGACTTGGAAAAATGTCTGGTTCCATTGACTTACATTAAAAGTAAAGTAGGTTTTTTTCCTTCTCCTGTAAAGTTACCATTTTGGGAATATGAGGTTTTCTTCCGACAACAGCGATATGCTGTCTAAGTGTTTGTCTTATCACTGAGACACTGAGAGTTTAATCACTGGCTGACTTTTCTAAATAAAAATGGTAAAGCTGAGAGTGTGATAACATGAAAAGTGTCTGTGCAGTAACTGCCTTCCAACCTCACAGATAAAGAAATTACATACTATATCATTTTTACTGAAACTGACATTTCAAGCCAGAAGCACTGCACCACACTACTCATTTACATTTATTCAAAGCCTTCACACCTCATGCATACTGTAGGCAGCATTTACAGCAGGTTACTAGAACATACAACATTCCTGCTGTGTTTGCTATTGTACAGTTAATATGGCAACAACTACAACAACATTAGCCGAAGACAGACATTTCAGCTGAGCTGCCTGTAAGTTAGCTTGTAAAGTCTCTTTCAAATAGATAATAACTCAATTGCTCTCTTCACAAATCTGATAATAAGATCTCATGGTCAGTGAAGACAGCTGCACATTACAATTACTCATCTACTGCAACAAAACACAGATATGTGGACTCTCAGCTCTACATCAGTTATATTCAGTCTGAATGAACAAGTCTTGCTATTTACACTCATTGGTCTGGAATTTAACTTCATCTCTTATTTCCTTTCCTTGATTTTTCCTGA
The DNA here is from genome assembly GCF_904425465.1 of Colossoma macropomum. NCBI lineage: Eukaryota > Metazoa > Chordata > Actinopteri > Characiformes > Serrasalmidae > Colossoma > Colossoma macropomum. The sequence goes on from NW_023494789.1 coordinate 41,429,619, forward strand.
TCTGTAATCCATGAACTCTGAGCTGACTGGCTAGTTGCCATCCACATGGCTTCAGCTGAGGTAAAATCAAGGAAATCATATAAGAATGAAGTTTCATTCAACTTGTTTTGTGTTGCATTGCACCTCTAAAACAATGACAACTCCTATATGTGAAATATCTCAAATAAATCTAGGAATCTTTATGAAATAACAAATATTTTAAATAGCATGTTGTAGTAGAAGGATATATAGAATATTTACACCAAGTCCAACTAGGCAGATTTGTTTTTCTTAAATGCAGCACATTTTTGTGCCAAACATTGAACTTTGTCCATCAAACTAGCTCACAACAACAACTTTATTCAAAAAAGGAATTCTTGTCATTTTTTTCTTGTATTTGTTTTACACATTGATTTTAAGGAAATACTCTTTTTTTACAAGCAAAACACATATAAGTCCAAGATAAATAGGTTAAACCATTTGCGTAGGTGCCTAAATTGATTTGCTCAGAAATAAATATACATCCTTATATTTTTGTGAGCTCTCATATTTTGCCAAAATGTGTTTTATTATATGTAGTGTTGAAATCTTTGTTTTTTGGGTGTTTTTAAAAATAATGATACTGATAATCAAATTAGCTCAAAATTAGTTGACTTATTTATCTATTTTATGAGTAATTAATCATGCGTTAACAACATGGTACAGTTTCAATGATTTTTAATGTAAAGCATTATTGAAATAAGTCTCGAAGCATCTTTCTGCAATGAATGTAAAAACACTAAAACTGTAGTTGGTGTTTACATACCACACAGTGATGAAGCTTGTTACTTGCTGAAACAGCCAGAGAGCCAGTGATGATGTACTGAATGAGAGGAAAAATGCAAGAGTTTTTGTTTAAATTGGTATCAGGGAATATTTATATATCTCAATCTGATGGAAGAAATGGATAAAGCTTACCATGAAAGCACCCCAAAATACAATTCCACTGAAGACAGTGAAGGCAGGAAAAAAGAAGGTTATCAAGATACCGAGCAAGAGTGTGAACAAACCGATCATTATTTGAACAGTCTGTGAAAGACAGAGATATTTGATTGATCTCAATACTGGTTATATTTGAATACTGAAAGTTGTAGACCTCTATTGTAGCTTATACAAATGCATTTTCAATAGAGCTCAGATGAGTCAATGTTAATAACTTTAAGTGCATGTAGGATGTACAACTAAAATAAGGATTTTGAATGTCTCTGTATGTAACTGAAAGACAGCGCCAAATATTACTAATTTTATAATAATATATATCATATATATTGTTATTTATCTGTTAAAATGTGCTTTAGGGCCTGTTTAAGTTTTAAGTCCACTCCAGTTTAGTGGATTTGGAATGCACCATTTTGCCACCTTTTTTGTTGTGGGACGTTAGAGCTGGTTTCTCTCACTCTGGCTTGTGATGGTCTGCTGAGTGTTCTTATTGTGAATCATGGCACTTTTTTAACTCTTTGTTTATAATATGAAGGCTAAAAGCAGAGATATGACAGTAGTGAGTGAATTTTGGGTGATTTTGGAGCTCGATTGCTGGCCGATGGATGGTCACAGGTGGATGAAATCACTACGTTTTTTCGGGGCAGAGACTGATGAGTATCTGGTGTGTGAATCATGTCACTGATTTAACCCTGTATTGAGAACAGAGCAGTAGGATTTTGGGAGATTTTCAAAGCCAAATTATTCACTGATGCTTGATGATGTCACACTAGCTAGTTAGGGCCGCCAGGTCTGCTGAGTGTTCTGATATATGGACCATTCTGTACCTTAAACTGTTCTTAAGTAATAAAGGTTAGTCAACTATGCATTTTGCCGGCAAAATGGTGGCTTCGGGTCCGAAGTGCTGTATGCGCAACTGCATTACATTCTGACATCCACTGACAAAAGTCTGGCACACAACTCTGTGTCATTAGCATGGCTATCACTACTGATCTCATGTTTTCTGATGATGACATTTACCAAGAGGCAATATACACAAATAGACAGGCAAATATCCTAAAATCAAACCCACCCACTCCATAGGAAATTTCCCAATGTAACCAGGACTGTAACCATCTGTTTATTCAATGTGACTTAAACGTTCCACTAACATAATTATGCTTCCATAATAAACATAAAGTGAACAAGCTCAGGCTTTCTCCTTCCTACACTTTGGCAGAGACTGTAAATCTTATTTCTGGGAATCTGCTGGTCCACCAAGTACTTTTCAAGAAATGGAAACTAATTTTATTTTATCTTGTCTTTTTCATTTTTCTAGTTTTTAACTTACAATGCTTTAGTTCTCGCTTCCTTCTGTATAACTTGTATATGATATTGTGACAGGTTGTGGGGAGTCTATTTTCTTCTTTTATACATTTATTAATGTGTTCAATTACAAACCTCAATGATACATAAGAGTCAATATCTTATATTTTTTATTTTGTATTTTCATATAGTATTTTCTCAGAGGTCCTTAAGATTTTTTGCCAGTTTATGTATCAAAAAACAGTAATATTTCTTTTTTATACGACCATCTTTCAGTCTCATCCATTAGAATTAAATAAGCTGTTTTTGTTACTGTGTCTTCATGAATTGAATATGTAACAGGGCTCCAAACAAAAAAATTAGCTTTTTTAAGTGCCAAATAATAATAATACATATCCAGTCCACTCTTTTCATTAACAAGATTTGGGAGGTGAATTTGGTGAAACGTAGTTCATGTAGGCTGTGTGGAATTTAATTTTAAATTCTTTCTCTGCTGTTTTTTCACATGCATGAGACACTGCGCAGGCTGAGGGAGCTTCCTTAGAAGCACTCGTTGCAATAATGAAACTGCATGCATTTTTAAGTGTTTGTTTTTTTTTCTGTCTCTTTTTGAAACGATTCATTCCTGTTCAGAAATCCATCTTTGCTTGCTTTCGTATAGAATTTGCAATATAGTCTGCCTTGTGTTATCATGCCTGAATCATGCCAATTCCTGAAGCCAAAAAGTTCTGAAATCTTTCTGTGGTTTTACTTTTGCATGAAGTGGACAGTCACTCAAGTACATCTTCGTGTGCATCTGTCACTAGTTCCCTGGTCCTAACTGGGTCAGACTGGGATTGAGCAGATGACCTCTTAAGGTCTGACAGAGATGTAGATTGTATGAAAAAATCTGATATTTTCTCCATTTTCTACCCAGTAATTATTTTTGGGGTCATGTTTTGCTATGCTTGTTGAAATCATGCAAGCATGCAGCTGGTTTTTTGATAGGCGGACTAAGTCTATCGGTTACGTTTTTAGATGGAAAATGATAAAAGGAAATACACTAAAAAAGTAGGAAATACACTAAAAAAGTAAGAAGTACAGAAAAATAGTAATAAATAGTCACCCATAAAATGATAATAATATTACAAAGTTGCTACCTGTCACCACAGGCAAGTTAATTTCATTACTCGCTAATCAGTAATTGTGGTTGTAGTTGTGACCATTTTACTTGCTGTCTGGAGCCCTGTGTAAATGAGCTCTGTTCAGCTTGACTGGCCTGAATTGTGCCTCATTTAAAAAGCAGTCCAGACTGAAACGCTTCTTATGACATCCTCGTGAGTGGGTGGGGCTAAACTGCTATATACAGAATAGACTAATATATAGTGCTGTGAAAAAAGTGTTTACTCCTCCTGATATGTTATATATTTGCATATTTGTCACACCTTCTTGATGTAGATCTTCAAATTGTAATTTGGGACAACCTGAGTAAACAAATAATTTCATTTAAATTTGGGGAAAAAAGTGTCCAACACAGGCTGGCCCTGTGTGAAAATATGATATCCCATTTATTTACAATTAACCAAATTTAGTTGAAAATTGTGATTAATTAAACTAGACTCACCCTGGCTTCATTAATACAGCTCTATTGAATCTAAGTATCACTTAAATAGAACATTTCAAGCAGGGTGAAGTAAGCTAGTAGCACACTACACCACAAACAAAATAAAGTCAGGAAGAGATGAGAATGAAAGTCATTGAAATAATCAGTCAGTAAAGGGTTACAAAGCTATTTCTAGGGTTTTGAGTCTCCATCAACCCAAAAGCAGAGCCATAATGTCTAAATGGAGGAAATGTGGAACAGTGGTGAATCTTCCAGAAGTTGCCAGCCAATCAAAATTCCTCCAAGAGCACAATGATGGCTCACTCTCAAAGTCAGAAAAGGACCCAAATGAACATCTAAAGAACTGCAGGTCCTGCTCAACTCAGATCTAAAAATTACTGCAACCCAAGAGGAACATAAAGGCTTTGCCAAAAATACCTTGATGACCCCAAAGCCTTTTGGAATAATGTTCAGTGGGCTGAGGAGTCAAAAGTGGAACTTTCTGGAAGGTGTGGGTCCTGTTACATCTGGGCATAAAACTAACACAGCATTCCACAATAAGAACATCATACCAACAGAGAAACATGGTGGTGGCAGTGTGATGGCGTGGGGATAAACTGCTCATTCATGGCTTGCCGTAACCATGAATTCTGCTCTCTACCAGAAATTCTTGCAGGAGAATGCCTGCTCACCATGTGTGAAGAAATTTTGCAATTGGGCAATGTAGTGACAAGCCAAAGCACAAGTGGAAAGGTTTTAGAGTGGCCTACTCCTAAGGTTGAAATGAGCATGTCATGCTCAAAAGTCTTGTAATGTAGTTGCCCCACAGCAATAAGAAAGACTCATCTCCAGTCATAAGAAATGCTTGGTTGAAGCAGTTGCTGCTAAAGTTGGCATGAGTGGTGGTACAACAGGTGAGTGATATGGATGTTGCAAACCTTTTCCTTCAGTACATAAAATGATCATATTAAAAACTGTAATATGGGCTACTTAACACAAAAACATGATCAAACAGATTGGGTCACTTACTCCTAATGCTTTTGGTTCCCCTTTCAGAAATTTCTGAAGTGAACCCCCAGTGGAGACAATTTGCCCAAGTTCAGTTGATGTTGGTGGGGAGCTCACTTGGGTCACAAAGATGTGGTCATTCCCCGTTTTAGAGGCCAAAGCAGCAGTGTCCGACATCTTTAGAGTGAACTGAATTATTCACCTGTGAAAGATCAAACATTCATCACACTATCAGCACTACAGAACAATGATACCTGACAGCAGTTTAAAGATTTTGAATCTCCTACTTTTAAATTTCTAACATTTTTTTTAAACATGGACCTGCTGTTCTCTTCCTATTGCATTCTCACATCTCAAATACTGGAGTTTTGAATAATGTTCAGATAGGTTTGTTTTACAGAGTGACATCATCTTATATTAATATTGAACTATTAAGATGAGCAAAGCTCAATGCAAAAATATTGAAAATAAGGTTAAAATAAACTAAGCAAACCAAGACAAATGTAACATGAACAGCAAACCTGAAATACCCCCAAGAGAACATGTCACACTGGAAAATAAACTAATAATATATCTAATGTATATTTGTGTTGGCAAAAAACTGTCCTTATAAAAAAACAGTCAGTTACAGTCAGTTACTGTAAATAACCAGAAAATGAGCATGAAACCAGCCCAAAGAATTACCTGCAGGCACAAAATAACAGATATAACTATTATAAGTAGAACTTTATGATACATAGATGAAAAGATATCACATATGCAAGAAATAAGTTTGAAACATAAAATCCACCTCAGTTTCCTGAAAAGAAGTGCTGTCGTTTTCTTTGTGGAGTGTGGTTTGGTGTGTCCCGTCTCTCTTCTTCTTCTGAATGACTTTTCCTCTGAGCTGCCGTTATGAAAGGCATGGGAAATTTCAAGTTTGCTAAACAGCTTCATGTTCTATTGTGAAATGTAGAATTTAGAAAAACAATTAGGGCAGTGTGAGCTGTCCTACTACAACTCAGCCTGAGCCTCTGTGCTGTTACGAAAGCAGCTTGTTTCGGTTACTTCATCCTCAGTGAGGAGTGGCTTCACATAGAAAATGTAGAGGTGGGGGAGAAGGGCGGGGGCTTCCTGTGGCTTTTCCCAGATTGCCTGTCAACAGTAACCTCACATAATATAATCACATAGTGATACCATGACCATGTTCAAGTGAATTCAAATATTTACTAATTGTCATGTATCATTTATACCAAGACCACAAGGTCCCACTTTATATTAAATGTCTCTAATAACTGTGTAGTTACATGTGAACAACATATGCAACAACAATGTCACTGTTACAGATGGATTACAACTGTACACCTTATGTAATTACACACATAAATCGATTTTTGTGTGTAATTACATAAGGTGTAATTACACACATAAATCAATTTCAGTTTTGCCTCATGTAATAACACAAGTGTATCTTAATATTTGTAACAGCTTCTTCTCTCTCATGTAATTACACAAGGTTAATAATATAAATGTAATTACATTTGTAATTAGACTGGAACAGCATTTGTTTAGATTTTATTTTCCAGCAGTACATTAAGACATTGTTTACACTGTGTCTGCCAGCTTTCCTAACATTTAGCTAGCATTTATGTTGGTGTTGCTGTGACATTGTAAATGTTTCAACTTTAAACCATTCTGTAATGTGACAGTACTGCAGATGACCCCTTACCTTAAAATGTAACTCTTATGACATTAATTAAATGTGATGCATTTCTCCCAAAGCGATGTCTATATTACCACTCCATTATTACACAGTACCTACATACTAACTACACAGGAACTGTCCACTTATTCTAAAGTGTAACTATAACTTTAACACTACAATACAGTACTTTAACACTGCACTGCAGTACTTTAACACTGCACTACAGGTAGAAGATACACTTGTGTAATTGCATTAAGCAAAACTGAAGTTGATACACATGTACTTCTTCAATCCATCTGTAACAGTGACTAAATCATCGGTAGTTACAGAGTGATTGCATATGTTATTCATGTGTAACTACACAGTTACTAGACACACAATATAAAGTGGGACCAAACACAATAAAGAAAAAAGAAGAAAGAGTGTTTGTGGTATTATACATATATTCAGCTTGTTTCAGCTATTGTTACTCAACGCAGCCCTAAGCTTGATTCCAACTATGGTAACACCTGTGAGGTGTAAGCTTCTAATTCTCTTTTTTGGGGTTTACTGACAGCACAACATGTAACTCCTCTTATTCAATTTATATCATTATTCCATTTTCTTCTAATTTTTCTGCTGATTATTTTATCTGCTTACTCATTCCACAGTTTTTGAGACATTAAAAACCAATAACACTTTATAATAACTTGAATCAATATACCACTAACTAATGATTAATGGCTATGAACAAATCATTTGTTCATGGAAATGTGAAAATTAACAAATGTTTAAAATGACAGTTCATGGATTTGACAGTGTGCGCATTCATTTTGCTAATATGTTAACAACTTATTAGTTCATCAGAATTTGAAAATGTACAAATGTTTATGATTGACTGCTCATGTACAGCAGTGACACTGATATGGTGGTATTTATTATATATAAACCTTTTTACAGCATCTAATCCAAAGCTGACTAGTTTAACTGTTTGTAAAAGTTGTAAATGTTTATATCCCAGTAATGAACATATAGTACACATTTACACATCATCAATGAATTCAAACTAGGCAAAGAGTGTAATGAATTAGTGACTTTTAAAAGGATGAAATCTGCTCAACAATCACAAAAAGGAAAAAAAAAGCTCAACAATTACAAGTAAAAAAGAAATTTGTTAAACAATTGCAAAAATTAAAGACACTTGCTAGTGAAAGCAACAATTCAGCAAACATTCTTTCAAAGAATAAATATATTTTTATGTACAATGCACCTTAAGACAGCAAAGCTGTGTCAGGTATTTGTATTTATCAGAAATGGATTAAATGTATTTCTTAATTTTTTGTCAATTTTAACTAAGGTGGTCTTCCAATAAACCCATTGATTCTGTTTCCCCTCAACATCCACAAATTTTCCTTATATGCGCACCATGCCCTCTCAGTATGTATGGGCACCACTCCTGGGGTCTACATAGCAGACACTGTGCTTTACATTGCAATGAGAATATACCAGACATTCCAGAGCCCCTTGATAGCCCCACCACTCCTTGCTTATCACCGCTGTCCCAGTGCTCACATGCTGGATAGTAAGTGGTATAATGTGAGTTCTTGATCTTTGCCCTACCAATCGAGAGATCGGTTCCAATTTTTATCAAATATTTATTCAGTACCTTCTAATTTGTTTAATTGATGTGCATATATATGCTGTTATGATTAGCAAAAGGCAGCTGTATTTTCTTCTCTTGGATATATGCTGAGTGCTAAAACTCTGATGACAAGAACTAAATTAAGATGATTTTAGTTTCTTACTGTACATTTGAAAAGAGTACACTGTCAGAATAAAAGGTGCTATGCAGATATTTTTTGATCATAAGGTACAAACAGTGTAAATGTACCTTCAAAGTTACAGCACTGGTTTTGAGGTCCAACTATGTACAATAAATATTTTTTTTCCCAGGGAGAAGGTAAACATGTTTACATTTTCACAACTCAATGTTTTATAACAGAACATCATTATCATCTTAAACTGCTTGATCCAGCTAGGGTTGTGGTAGCAGTAGAGAAAGCAGAGAATCCCAGATGAACCTATCCCCCACGGGTTTTTCCAGCTCATTTGTTGGAATTCCGAGCTGCTCTGAGGCCAACATAGAGATATAATCTCCTAATGTCCTAATCAGCCTTCTCCAGTTAAACCTCTAACAAGAGGCGGCCAGGGGGCATCCTAATCAGATGCCTGAACCACCTCAACTGGCTCTTTTAAATGCAGAGGAGTAGCGGCTCTAGTTTGAGCTCCTCCCGGATGTCAGAGCCCCTAGCCCTATCAAGTAGAGTGTAGTCCACCACCCTGCAAAGAAAGCTCATTTCTGCTGCTTTTGCCCACAGTTTCAGTCATTACCCAAAGCTAATGACCATTGGTGAGGGCTGGGATGTAGACCAACCAGTAAACAGAGAATTTTGCCTTATGGCTCAGCTCCCTTTTCAACACTGCTGTCCATTACAGTGACTGCATTACTGCTGCTGCCTGTCCCAGCCTGTGGCCAATCTCACGATCCCTTCTCTCATCACTTGAGAAAAAAAAAAAACAACATATTGGAACTTCTCCTGTGGCAGGTCCTCTCCCCTTACCTGGAGGGGCACGCCATCCTTTTCGGAGGAAAGCACCATGGACCCAGACTTGGAGATGCTAATCCACATACCGACCATTTCACACTCCAGTTAGCGCTGGAGGAATCCATGCCATCCACAATCATTGAGTGAAAATAAGGCACAACCTTGGTGGAGTCCAACACCCACATTGATGAAGCTTAACTTAATGCTGAGTTTACTGATACAGCTCTCACTCCAGGCGTACAGAGACAGGGTGGCCCACAGTAGTGGCCCTGGGGCCCTCATACTCCTGGAGAACCTCCCACAGAATATCTAGAGGAACACTGTCATAAGCCTTTTTCAAGTCCATAAAACCCATGTAGACTAATCCCATGTAGGCAAACTATTATTCCCCCGCAAAAACTGTGATACCCCAGTAAATGGTGCACTGTCCAGTCACTTTTCTTAAAAATAGGAACCAGTTCCTGAAGTCTGTGCGACATTGCAAAGGCATGTCAGCCTTGACAGCCCCACAACATTCAGAGCATTTTTGGATGAATGTTATCCACCACCATTGCCTTGCCACTGATAAGCTTGCCAACTACCTCAGTGACCTCCACCAGGGAAATGGAGTCCGACACCCCAGAAGACTCTGACCATGACTCCTGTGAGAGAGGTATGTCTCTTGGGTTAAGGACCAGAAGTATCCTAATTTGAAGTCAGAGTTTCTCAACCCCTACTGAGTACAGCTTGAGCAAAGCCACTACAACAATTCCTGAGTTGCCGGATGGTTGTCCAGAAACTCCTTGAGGCCAATGAAAACTTTTTTTCCACGGCCTCTCCAAACTCCTCTCATTTCTGCAGTTCTGCATTTTGCTTCTGCCACCACCACCACTGCTGTCTTTTTTGCTCATCAGTACCTATCTGCTGAGTTGGGAGTCCTCCAGACCAACTAGTCCCTAGAGGCCTCCTTCTTCAGCTTAAAGGCCTCCCTCATGACTGGTATCCACAAGGTGGTTCTGGGGTTGCCCACCTGAAAAGCACCTACAAGCTTTTGACCACAGCTACACCTGGCGGCTTCCACAAAGGAAGTTTTGAACAGCATCCCTTTGGACTCCATGTCCCCTATCTCCTCCGGCACAGAGGTTCTTCCAGTTCATTGGTTTCACTAGGCACCAAGATTGGTAGCTTAACTCTTTTAGCACTTTGGTGTCTATGGTCATGGATAAATTGTTCAAGATGAATGGTTAGGTTGATGAGTTCATCTAGGGTTAAGTCTTCTTCTCTACAAGCTAATTCAGTGAGAATTTCAGAATTCTGTCTTTGTCGAAACATAACCAATCATGCTGGTTTGCTCCATCCACTACCAGCTGCCAGAGTGTGGAATTCAAGTTAGTAGTCTGAAACTAAACTGAACGATTACCTTGAGGGAGTTTTGTTAAAAGTTTGCCATTGACTTTTCCATCATGAGGGTGATATGAAAAACTGTTTGTATAATTATTTCTGGGTCTTGGGACATATTGTGGTTGCTCAAACTAAAGTTCTGTCTGTCAGATGTGATAGCCAAAAAGATATTTTAGTCTGATCAGAGCTTGGAGAAGAGTTATTTAAAAAATCAAGTGCTGGAGTAAAAACTGCGACATTTCTCAGGGTTCCCATCAAACTTAATAGGCTTACTGACCAAAAAAACAGAACTAGATGCATCAACAGGCATGCAAACATCGGTGACATTATCACTTCACAGACATACCAAAAGTTTGTAGTTGGGACATCAGCTTCAAATTCAAAAAGGCCAAAATACAGAGAACGACAAACATAACAAAACAGTATCACGCAACCAGGTCCAAAAGGGCAAAGACAAAAAGGCAAAGTCAAAAAGTCCAAAAATACAGTCAGGAAAACATGAAGGCAATATCACAGACAGAAATGCTCAGCAGCTCTACAGGGAGAAGTAATGCCTTGCAAAGAACCTATACTAAAGCCCAGGCTTAAACACCAAGCTAGATCTGAACATATGATGCACATAACAGGTGAGACAGGTTAGTACTGAACAGGAATGGTGATTGGTGGATTCTGGAGGTTCATTGGTCATGTGATCTCCTAAAGAATTCTGGAAAATGGAGTCTTTCATAATGTCAGAGCTGGTGGGATGCATGGCATATACATTTTCCCTATGTGTTAAACTTAACGAATAACCTAAATATAAAACAAATTGCACACTAAAATGTACAGAAAATGCCATATTTAAGAAAAAATCCCTTTTGGATAGCCCATCACCTAAACCTCTTCCAAACACCTGGAACACCATAGCAACCATTTAGTAACACTTTAAAAATACCTGGGAATTGCTAAAGCTATGGAATCACTCTGCATTTTCTGTAAGAAATGAACTTTTTTTTAGTTTCATTCTGTTTTGTTGGTTCAGCTCCTGCATGGCTGTACTACTGCTCACACATCTCACTGTAAAGCTGTAGCATTTATTTCAGACCAAAAAGATCAGATTAGTTGTTATGCTGAAAGATGGGTTTGTGTACTTCAACGATCTACACTGTAAAACATGATTGTGTTTTAACTTAAACAGTAAATATCCAGGTTGTCTTAAAATTTAAGTGAATTGAACTTCTAATAGTGAGGTAATGGAACAGCAATCTGTGTTTTACATTCTGTCAACTAATTATTTGAAAATTCAGTGAATTTTTAAGGCAACCAGCTTACTTTTTTAAGTTGAAACAGTGAATCATTTTTTACAATGTACTCATAGTGTTTTTGTAAATGTGCTTGTAATTTTGCTAAGGTCATTATTTCACTGAAGTAACATTACATTTCTTACATTCCTCTCAAATGTAGCTAGGGGTAGAGAGGATGTAACATGTGGTATGTGATGGCAGACGGAAGGGAAGGACACGGACAACAGTAGTTGCAATTTCAGTCAATGCTTTTTTACTTTACTTCCCACTTTACAAAGTTGTATCATACAAAGTGGTACCACATATCAAAGAACAGTATTTACAAAAGAAAGGAGCAAGAAAGATGTAGTTATACAATGGGCTACTAATTACAACAATACATAGGATGAGTGTGGAGGTAAGAATCACCTAAACACTGATTTAGTATGAATACTGACATGGACTATCCAGCCAACAGCAAAAATGGACTGAGGACGGTGCCAATGAAATGAAAACTATAAAACAACAGCTGGCCTGACTAACCAGGTCTAATCCTAGCCTAAAATATAGCAGGTAGTTATTTCAAAACAATGAAATATCTATTATTTCTGTATAGGCATCCACAAACTTGCCTGTCTACACGTTGCGCTGGAGCGAGAAAACAGGGAGAGCAAGAACAAGAGAGGGATCAACAAAGTGAGACTAAACCATTTACTGGCTACATTTTTAAAACCATCAAGTAGCACAACCTAGAACAACACTGCTAGCGACCTAAAAGTCTCACACACACAACTCCTCTCAGGTAGGTCCTTTTATTTGCTAGGATCTGCCCTTCAGCAGACCCCAGTGACTCGGAATGGTGGACAGAGGAGTGCAGCCAAGCATCAAAGCCATTTTCACAAAAATATAAGTATTTGTGGTACTCTACACGTCTCTGGGTGTAAGTTATCATCTCAGTTTAAAGCTCGATGTACAAGAAGAAGCCGACTGCACTACTTTGATTGTCAAAAAATTATAATATTAGTGATCATACATTTAATCACCTTTTACTCCCCTAAGTATCCAGTTAGTAATGTTTGTACTGCATTTGCTTCATTCATATAAAATTTTGGGCTTTAAAATGTTTATGAAGAGGAGTGAAGGAAAATGCTATTGAAATGCTAGAAATGAGGAGTATCTACATCTTACATCAAATCAATAGTTCGATCTTCAGATCGATGCAACTTTATGTAGAGAAAAGTGGAGCACAGTCTGTGGGTGAAATGTAATACTAATTGTTCGTGTACTTAAACAAGTTCAAATGCAATGTGCTTGTGAAATTTGTTCTAACTTCTAAGAGCCTTTTTTCCACTAATCAGATTTATTTGCACATACCTGTGTGTATATAGCCTGTAAAGCTTGTTTGCTTCAAGCAACATGGAATTCTCGCTGTGGTTGTGTCAATTTAGAGGACTTTTCTAATAACTAAAATATGTATTACCTGAAATATTTATAAACAGAAGGTATGTGAAAGATTATTGTTTTATTTGACAACAGACCTCTATCTACAAACCCAGGTCCTGCCTTTTCTAAATGAAAACCAAAAGTGCTACAGGTAAAATGGTTTTGCTTGCTGTTTTTCTATGCTAAAAAAAAAGTCCAAATTCTTTTAATCCACATATCTGCTTATTAACATTTATTGAAATCTAAATTAATGTAGAAGATGTAGTTGTTAGCATGGTAAATTTCAGATTTGATCTTGCAAAACAGCTTCGTGTTCTTGTAGAAATGCAGAATCCAGGAAAGGGGTGTGCTTGTAATCTATGAAGGCAGTGTGAGCTGATAAGAAAACTCTGCTGGCTTTGGTTACTGCATCCTGCATCCTCAGTGAGGAGTGGCTCATGGCCAGTTTTCCAAAGAAAATGTGTGTCTGTGTGTGGGGGGTTCTTCCAGTGGCTTTTCCTGGAAAGGCCGTTAACATTAAAGAAACAAATAAAGGCATGTAGCCTGGGTAGTCCAGGGGCTTTTTGTGGGTGTATGTCATTCATTAGTATGGGAGCAGACACGTACTGAGCCAGCTGGGGTATTAAGAGCAGGCGTATGTACAGACACCTTAGGGTCCAGGGAGTAGTTTTGTTTCATTGCTTCTAGGCTAAGCTAGCAGGGGAGCAGGTGTATTTATAGCAGCGCTTCCTGATGCTGGTGCTCCTTATCCAGCACTGGCTGCATAAGGTTATGTTTGGTTGTATGTTGCCTACTTTGTCTTTTCTGTAATACCTGTATTCAGTGATTAAGGTGTGTTTCTTTTCTGCTAGAGCGCGGTACAGGCGAGCGGGGGCCAATGAGAGGCCTTAGAGCTGAGCTAAGCTAGTGCGAGTGGCGACGGCAGCGGTGGTGTAGATTTTAACTTGTCTGGTGTGACTAAATACAATAAGATGTGCTGCCGAGTGAACCAGCTGTGTTGTTATGGTTTCTGTTTGCTCGGCTTTGGCCAGTAATTTGATGTTTGTTTGTGTTGTCTTAGCATCCAGCTAAGTAGCATGGCTATTTTAGATGGAGTAAACACAAAGTATAGCTTCTGATTTACATCATCAGCCCTAACACTGCACCAGGTTTGTTTTGAATCTGTACTGTGCAGATTTGCCTGTTTTAGTCAGTTGCTTGATATTTAGTTATTTTCACTTGTATCTAGCTAAGTAACACGGCTGCTTTGTGGAGCCTTATTGCTGCTTTTAATCGCTGCTGTTAGTTTATTTGCTGCTAATAGGTATGTTTACGTGGAATATGCAGCTATGCAGAATGATCATTTGTTTTAGATATAAGTACATTTTTCTGAGTCATGTTAGCAAGTTGTGTCTGAGAATTTGATACATTCTGCCTTACTCACATTCTTAATATTTGGTGAGAAATTCACTTGTTTGCCTATTTGTGTGCCTCACATGGGGTTAATGTTAAAAATGCAAGGTACTTTTCTTGTGGGTATTTTCATAGATTGCTAGAGCTTATATCCTGTGTCAGATGCTGTTCTATCAAAACTGTTCTAAAAGCTTTTGAATTTTTAAAAAAGTATTTTTAGAGTATTTTAGGGTTTAAGCTTCCCTCTAGCCTGTTGGCTGTATAGTGCATGTGTAAGTGAGTATTTAGTGTATTGTGAGCCACTGGCTAGATATGTTTGCTATGTTTTTAAATTTACTTTCTATGTTTACTGCAGTTTAGGTTGGCTCAAGTAAGGGGAGTTTGGTGTCTAACTGATAATTGTGAGGGTAATTGTGCTGTATTCACTAAAGTGGCAGACATTTGCAGCACATTATATTTGGAATGGTGTGTGTGTGTGTGTGTGTGTGTGTGTGTGTGTGTGTGTGTGCTGTGAACCTTTTATTGTCATTCTTATTTATTTTTAATACTCCAAAATGTGGTTGTGGGGCCTCAAGCACATTTAATAAAGATTGTATTTTTGTATTTTTCTAAACCTGCGTTTGTGAGTTTCTTGTGGACTGAGCTCCCCTTTGCTCCAAGTGTAAATCAGGGGGTGGTGTCTTCTGGTATACACAAAGGGGGTGCCACAAAAAGAGAGTATTTTGGTCATATACATATATTCAGCTTGTTCGCTCTAGAAGACAGAAGTTCACTAATTTGGAAACCTTATTTTTAGGCTTAAATGTAAATTCCAGTATGCTTATACGGTAAGTTTGACTTTTCTATGAACTTGCACTTACTGAACCGAGTTTTGGCCTTGATTCTAACTATGACAAAACCTGTGAGGTGTGGGCAACTAGTTCTCTTTTTGAGGTTTAATTACTGACTGCACATAACTCTTCTTATTCAATTTATATAAATATTCTTAAATTTTCTTCTAATTTTTCTGGTGGTTTTGTCTGCTTTTCATTCTACAGTTTTTGAGACATCAGAACTGACTCCAGAATGTTCAGTCTGATTATGAGAGGTGGGCTTGTAAACAGTTTTAATGTAGCAATGATTCAAAGTATGTTTTTTCTAATATGAATGAATGGAGGAAGGCTTAAAAATGGTTGTTTAAAAGTTTGTAAAGCACTCTAATGTCACTGTGATAGAAATACATCAGCAAACACCCATAACACTTTAGAACTTTAACATAGTATTAACTAATAATTATTAGTCATGAACAAATCATTAGTTTATAAAAATTTCAAAATTAACAAATAGTTACAAATGTCAGTTCAGTCAGTTAGTTTCCTATGTGTGCATTCATATTTGGAAATATATTAACATCTTATTTGTCCATCAGAATTTGAAAATGTACAAATGTTTATGATTAACAACTAGTGTACAGCAGCGTGCTGTCTCAGAACAGCAGTGACACTGATATGGTAGTGTGCATGTGTGGTGTTGCAATAAGTGTTCAGTTCTCAAGGTGCTTAATACGGGGGGTTTTGGTTAACCTCGTGGAACCCCTGATGTCTCAAAATCTGGGGGTCCCTGATTTTGTCGTTATGCTGTCCATTAGAGCTCATTAGCAGCACTTCTTTCAAAAAGAGCAGGTTCACCTCTACAGGTGCCTGTTTGAGAACTCTGTCATATAATAGAGAATATTGCAATGACAAAATTGCTAACTATAAATGCAAACATGTTCACTTCAGGTTTGTACGCATCTACAGAGTTTTGTGACACTGCTGTGTAAGCATAAGAATCGTGCCAGATGTGCAGCGTTGTATAGTGTCACATAGCGTCACGTAGGATAGTGCTGCTCACCGGCAGGGTGAGCCAGTTAACTATTATTCTGTGTATAAATTTAATGAAATAAAGTGCTCAACTTCACTTACACACTTGGTATCAGGTTACTACCTTTTCACAAACTGGCTGTTTTTAAGCTGAAAGTTAAAAGCTGAAAAAGTCTAGGATAGTAACGTTAGCTGAGAAAACCTGATTATCTAAAAGAACTGCTTTGTCTGTGTAAAATGAAAGCCAAATGTGATGTACTGTGACTTTCTGTGATCTCAATATGGCTTTAATTTAATGTAGCAAAGGCCTACGTGGCATGCTATGGAGTGCTGAGATGATGAATAGTGCTCAAGATCAAGCGTTGGCACGCAACGGTGTTCATACCTTCTTTAAATCAGTGGTTTCAAATTTTTGGATGCTGTGAAATGTGATGCGGCACATCTAGTGTGTGGTGGCATTTAAACTAGCCAGCCAACATGGGAGCCCCTGAATACCAGGGGATATTTCACAGACATGTGAGACAAGATAATACACAACAGTGTTGTTGTGGTTCTACATACCTCAGTGTCACTGCTACTGCCACAGTGTGTTCCAGCAAGTTACATGTGTCTAATAAAGTGACAGTAAATATGTGTTATGGCTAAATATTGAGGAAACTCATGAGTAAAGTTAAAAGGATTCATTAGTTTTAGACATTTTTAATTGTATAAAGTAGGTAACTGTTCAGAATTAGTAAGAAGATTATAGGATTATATAAGATTATGCTTGCAAACTGTATGTCGAAGCTATACATTCATCAGTTATTGACTTCTTAGCAGTACCTGGACTAAAGTTGAAACTCATCATTATTAATTATGTTTCGAAATGTTTACAACCAATAATGAATATGGATTTTACATGTTAACACATTATCAATTATATTACATACATTAATGTAGGTTTGGACATACAGTAATTTATATAAAAGAAACATTAATTGATTTTGTTTTAACCTTTTTACAGTATTTAATCTAAAGCTAACCAGTTTCACCATTCTTAAATGTTGTGAATGTCATACAGTGTCCTACAACAAACATCATATAAATAACATCAAAGGCTGCAAAACAAAAATAAGCAACGTAGCATATATTCTGATAATAAATAAAACATATATAACACTGTATAGTTCTACAGTAGCAGTGCATATATAGTGTTGTTGTGATGTTTCATCTGGAGATTTTTAGTCTCAGTTATCTGTTTGGCCTTTTATCTCACTGTATGCTGGAGGACTTTCCACAGGTGGATTGTTCATGGTGGCACCGTTGACTGCATTCAGTGGATACTGTAAAACAAAGAGTATGTACACATTGTAAAAGCTGTAGACTGTAAACTTTATATAGCAAATTAGTGGCAGCTTAGTTGCTACCAAAAGGCTGTAATTATACTATACAGAACTGTAACATATTTAAATGTAACTTTACAGTATTAACTCTTAGACTCCAAGGCTAATTTTACATATTAGTACCTGTTCACTTGTGTAAGGAGGACATCCTGCTTGGTTTGAAACCACAGTGATGTTCACCTACAGACATACAGAGATTCATAAGCTGCATAGTTCATATAGGACGAGACACTTTACAAGGTCATTACAGCAGATAGCAAACGTGTAAACCATGTTCACTGACAGTCATCTTATGGTTAAAGGGGGGCAGTGTAAACAACAAAACCTCAGAAACAACAATAAAAAGGAAATACTCCCATTGGGTATTTTATTGCATCTCTAAAATTGTCTTTATTAATTCTGATACCCACAGAAGGTTCAGCGCTGCAGGTGGCTTTACAAGCAAAGGTTGAGACGAAGATGGAGATGAAGAACTGCACTATGGAAAAAATCAACAGCACTACAAGAACGCTCATGGTCAGACCCTAAAAAAATAAAAAAGAAGTTAATTTCATCATAATCTGGTTCTTTTTAATGTTTATGAACTATGCAGTTTCCAAAGCCATGTGAATAGCCACAAAAACAAATGCTAGTTGGTTGATTAACAAGATTAACATTAACAATTTAATTTTTTTTGAAAAAAAGAAATCACCTTTCATTCAACAAAATGGCAAATGTATTTTTTAGCAACAGGTAAAAAGCAAAAAGGGTATAAACACACACATTTGCTGCTATTGGAACAAAACCTTATATCTGTATTTTTATTGTTTTTCAGTTTTGGACATAATTTGAAAATGCCTATTGCATAGTGTGCAAGTTCCGTGATGAATAGACCAAAAGAAATGGCTCAAAGTCATTTAGAAAAAAAGTCTGGTTTCATACTTTTCCTACATTAAAAGGAAAGTGTGTTTTTTCTTTCTCATATATGTCATTTTGGATATACAAGGTTTGGTTCCGACAACAGCGATAACAGTTCATACCAGTTTATGAATCCTTTATTATTATATTTCTGCAAAAAAAAAAAATAATAAAAAATAAAAATTGACCTAAAACTTCATTAGATTTTCACACAAGTCCTAACAGTAGATAAAGAGAACCAAATGAAACAAATGAGACAAAAATTTTAGACTTGGTCATTTATGTATTGAAGAAAATGATCCAGTATTAAATATCTGTGAGTGGCAAAAGGATGTGAACCTTTAGGATTACCAGATAATTTGAAGGTGAAATTAGAGTCAGTGGGATGGCAATTAGGTGTGAGTGACCACTCTGTTTTATTAAGAGAACAGGGATCTGTCACAGTCTGATCTTCAGAACACATGGTTGTGGAAGTGTATCATGGCACGAACAAAGGAGATTTCTGAGGACCTCAGAAGAAGAGTTGTTGATGCTCATCAGGCTGGAAAAGGTTACAAAACCATCTCTAAAGAGTTTGGACTCCAAATCCACAGTCAGACAGACTGTGTACGAATGGAGGAAATTCAAGACCACTGTTACGCTCCCCAGGAGTGGTCGTTCAACAAAGATCACACCAAGAGCAAGGTGTGTAATAGTCTGCGAGGTCACTAAGGAAGTCAGGGTAACTTCTAAGCATCTAAAAGCCTGTCTCACAGTGGCTATTTTTAATGTCCACTATCAGGAGAACACAGAACAAAATGGTATGCATGGCAGGGCTGCAAGGAGAAAGCCACTGCTCTCCAAAAAGAACATTGTTGCTCATCTGCAGTTTGCTAAAGATTACACTGACAAGCCAGAAGGCTATTGGAAGAATGTATTGTGGATAGATAAAACCAAAATATATCTTTTTGGTTTAAATGAGAGGAGTTATATTTGGAGAAAGAACAACACTGCATTAAGCATAAAATCCTTATCCCATCTGTGAAACATGGTGATGGTAGTATCATGGTTCAGGTCTATTTTGCTGCATTTGGGCCAGGATGGCTTGCTATCACTGATGGAACAAAGAACTCTGAATTATGCCAGCAAATTGTAGAGGAAAGGCTGTCAGGACAGCTGTCTGTGAGCTGAAACTTCGGAAAACATGGGTCACGCAGCAAGACAACAATCCTAACCACATAAGTCGTTCTACCAAAGAATAGATAAAGAAGAATAAGTTGATGTTTGGTATGGCCAAGTCAAAGTCCTGACCTTAATCCTATAGAAATGTTGTGGAAGGACTTGAAGCAAGCAGTTGATGAGAGGAAACCCACCAACATAACAGAGGTGAAGCTGTTCCAGATGCTGAAAGCAAAGGTTCACATACTTTTGGCACACACAGATGTGTAATAATAAAAGCATGCAGTGCACAACTGATTGTCATGTTACAAAAAAACCAAAAACCTTACCTCAGAGATGCAATCAGGGTCTCTAGAACCATATATGCAATCACTTAACAGTGGTACTATCATCAAATCCAGGGAAAGCAGGATGGTGGCTAATCCTGCAATTATGGTGCTTAACACATTCATTACCAGAGCACCCCTTACCTAGATGAGAATCAGAAAACAAAAGCAAAAGATGGACAGACAAATTCTCATTCAACTACTTTGATTTCCAAAATTACAGTCATTCTGAAACACAACAGGCAACTGAAATAACATTTGTTAAATAAAATGTGGGATTGTATGATCAGAGAGGAAGCACATGCTATCCACTGTACTTGAGTCTTGAGACTAGCTGACTTCAAGTAATTTCAACTGAGCTGCCTGCAAGTTAGCTTGTAAAGTCAAGATTGTATAGCTCAATTGCTCTCTTCACCAATCTGATAATCGGATCTGATGGTCAGTGAAGACATCTGAACACTACAATAACTCATCTACTGCAACAAAACACAGATATGTGGCGTCTCTGCTCTACATCAGTTATATTTAGTCTGAAATAACAAGTCTTGCCATTTGCTCTGTATCCAAGTAGTGGAATTTAACGCCCTGTCTTATCTCCTTTCCTTGATTTTTGCTGATCTGTTGCACATGGACTCCATGACTGGCATCTTGCCATCCTCATGATTTCATCCTCATGACCTCATGAGCTCAGGGAAAATCAAGAAAGTCATATAAGAATGAAGTTTTATTCAACTAGTTGGGCACAGCCAAGGTTGCCCAGGTTTCCCAACTCTTTCCTTTTATTGACAGGAAACCTGTGTGGTTTAACAGTAGTTTCTTTTTAATCCTGTGACTGAAAATTACACCAAAAAGCTGCACTGCCTTATATTTTTTCCACAGAACAATACAACCTCCTGCTCAAATATGTGGCATCATACACCAACCTCAAAAATAATGGCAACAACTGTGTGTCAAACATCTCAAATGAAGCTGTGAATATTTATCAAAAAAATAATTTTTTATTTTAATAGCATGTTGTAATAGAAGGATATTTAACATATAAGTCTAACTAGGCAGGATTATTTTAAAAAGGCAACACAATTCTATGCCAAACATAGAATGTTTTCCTTCAAACTAGCTCACAAGAATGACTTTATTCAAAAAGGAAACTCATGTGACTTTTTATTGTATTTGGTGTTTACTCTGATTCTAATGATATACTGTGTACAAGCAAAACACATTTAATTCCAAGATAAATGGTTTTAAAAGTGTGCTTAGGTGCCTAAATTTATTTGCTCAGAACTAAATATACATCACTTTGTTTTTCACCATATTTTGCCAAACTTTTTTTTATTATTTCTATTGTTGAAATCCATGGATTTGCACTCTATTTAGTATAAATAATTATACTGATAATCACATTAGTTCAAAATCAAACTTTATATTCCTTACAGGGGAATTCCTGCACAATTAAAATGCTAAAGATGTAAACTAAACTGATTAATGTGA
This sequence comes from Colossoma macropomum, assembly GCF_904425465.1. Taxonomy (NCBI): domain Eukaryota; kingdom Metazoa; phylum Chordata; class Actinopteri; order Characiformes; family Serrasalmidae; genus Colossoma; species Colossoma macropomum. Next base: position 41,451,309 of record NW_023494789.1, read on the forward strand.
AATTCTTTTTGTCAAGCACAAACTGAATTTTACAGAAGTTCATATTTAGATCCTTTAAAGTTGCCACATCTGGAAAAAGACTTTCCTTTTGAAATGCATTAGCATAATTGTTTTGATGTCTGCTCTTAAGTCATGTACGTTATCAGTGTATTAGGTAAAGGCATGTATATCATGTAACAACAATGTAACTACAGGTGATGTATTCACTGTCACAGACGAATTACAGTAGTACAGTTTGTGTTGTATCATGGTAACTGAACCAATCCTCTGGCTTTAAAACACATGTATTATGACTGTATTTACACATCAACAGCACATATCTGTTAAAGTAACATTTCGATAGAATTCATTAAAACAGGTGTTGTTTTGTAGTACCCTAAAACCAATATCTGAATTAATAATCTTCAATTTTACTGCATCTATATACAGACCATCAAAAAGACAGGATTAATATTCTAAAACATTACAGACTTTGATTAGGTTAACATGCCCGAATATACAAGCATACAACAAGCAAAATGTTACGAATGTTATCAGTTCCTATGCAGATGCAATGTAAATACTCTCATAATGTAGGTAATTAAACCTCAGTTGATACAAACATGATTACCATCACACTGTTACACATGTCTAATTGCATAAGAAGAAACATGCTGTTACAACTACCAGAATATGCTTGTTTTACAACATGAGAAAAAAAAACAGTTTGAAAGTGGGACCTAATTATTTCTTAGTAATAGATAATATAGTTCACTTATCAATTATAAATAAATAATGCATTGACAACACAGTACAGTTTTAATGTAAAGTAATATTGTAATAAGTCTCAAAGCATCTTTCTGCAATGAACATAAAAACACTAAAACTGTAGTTAGTGTTTACATACCACACAGTGATGAAGCTTGTTACTTGCTGAAACAGCCAGAGAGCCAGTGCTGATGTACTGAATGAGAGGAAAAATGCAACAGTTTTCATTTAAATTGGTATTGAGCAGGGGTCAGCAACATGCAGCTCTTTTACTGCCCTGTTGTGGCTCCACAACAGAATTACATTTTTAGGTAAAAATAAAATAATCCTTTGTAGTAAAATAAAGCTCTGCTGATTGTTCTAATACAGTTTTAACAATAAATGGTCTTAAATGCTGGAGTTAATATATAATTGCTAATTCACCCTTTAATCCTGAAGGTTGGCAAGCAGACTGCTGATCACTTTAGCAACACAGACAACAGTCTGGCCTAGCTAGTAGCTAATGAAAAGTCACAGAGAAAGATTTAAGACAAACATCGGTAATTTGGAGCAAAACTTACATATTTGCGTTTACAAACACTCAGCTGGTTTTCTGATATGTTTCATCTGCAATACCCCTGGTATTGGGGAATATTTATAGAAGTATTTCTATGTGATAGAATAAATGAATAAAGCTTACCACCAAAGCACCCCAAAATACAATTCCACTGTAGGCAGACAATGCGGGTCTGTAGTAGGTTATCAGAATACCAAGCAAGAATGTCAACAAACCGATCATTATTTGAACAATCTGTGGAAGAAAAAAAAAAAAACAGATATTTGATTGATATCAGTACTTACTGCATTTGAATACTGAAAACTGTAGACCTCTATTGCAGCTTATGCAAACACATTTTCAGTAGCACTCAAATGAGTGAATTTTAATGAAACTTTAAGCGCATGTAGGATATATAAATAAAATAAGGATTTGGAATGTTTCTGTATGTCATTCCATGTCAAATCAGTAAAATAATGCAGAAAAATATAGATCATAACAGCAAATATACTCTCACACCTCCCTCTGGCCTGGCTGAAACTACAACCAGTGAGGTCGCTCGGGACTCCAATTCCCAGAACTCCTTGCTGCATCACATGACTCAGGACTCTCACCAATCCACCTATCAGCGTTCTTCATCTCCGGACTTCTAATTGCACACTTTTGTCACTCTGTATTTAACCAGTCTCTTTGTAAGCCCTCATTGAGAAGTATTGTCATGTCCATGTGCATACTGATGTGCGTTCCTCCCATGTTCCTGACTGCTATCCTGTGTATGATCCATTTTCCATTTATGATCTTGACTCTAGCTTTACCCTTTTGTTCTATATTGGTTTTCTGATTTTTGACTTTCTGCTTCTCTTTACCAACTTTGATTTTGGACAACCACTTCGGCATTAAAGATCTTGACTCAAGCCTCTAAAGTGAGCGCCTGGTTCCATCTGCCACCGTTACAGGATACTTCGCCACCACGCAGACAGCAGACATGGAGGCTGTGCAGAAGGTCCTTAACAAACAAGGTCAGCTCCTGGGTCATCATCAGCAAGTGCTGGTGGATGTTATTCGGTCAGTCAGCAACCTGACTCAGCAACATGCCGAGCAGCAGACCCAGCTCCCCAGCTCCTGTCTGGAATAAATGATATCGCTGCTCAGCTGTGAGATCTAACCGTTTTTAAAACAGCTCCTGCATCTACTCTCAGTTTCCACTACTAACAAGCCAGTTTCTGTGAGACAGACCCCAACATTCCCCATGAGTGAATCCAACAAGTTTGATGGATCTCCTAATAAATGTAGAGGGTTTTTGTTACAGTGCTCTGTGTGTTTCAGTAATACCCCTGCTAGTACTGACCAGGCTAAAATTGTTTTTGTTATTTCATGTCTTTCGGAAAATGTATTCGAATAGGCTACCGCAGAGTAGTCTCGTTTGCAAGATCTATCTCATGAGCAATTTTTGAAAGACTTTAAGACAATTTTCAACCATCCTCAAAAAGGACGTTCAAACAGAGAACTTCTGTGCAAGCTAAAGCAAGGCAGTACACTAGCCGCCAGTGACTGGAATGAACCTGCACTTTTTGTAGCATTTAGCAACTGACTCAATCCTGAAGTTCTGACCGAATTAGCATGTAAAGATGACAATCTGCCTCCTGACCAGCTCGTAGACCCTTCCATATGCTTAGATCAACTTCTACAAAAGTGACCCTTGCATAAAAGTTTTCCCCATACTCAGTTGTTCCTGTTCCAGTCCCAGCTTCAGCTCCAGTTCCAACTCCTGCTACCAGTCCAGTGCTTGCTCCAATTCGGTTCCAGAACCCATGCAGTGTGACTCTTCCAGGCTATCCAGTGAGGAGATTATCCAGTCGCAATTACATGGATTAAAATCCAGTGGTAAGTGCTCCCACAAAGGGGTTGGTTTCGAAGTATGCACTTCTGTTACCATCCTCTACCGTCATTCTTCTCTCTCTGTTGTTACAGCGCTAATCGACTCTGGAACTGAGAGAAACTTCCTTTGTTTAGATGTGGTGGCTCAACTTCAGGTCTCAGTCCACCCTTGAGAGTCCAGAACCCACTCACATTACATAAATTCCCCCTGATTACTATGATCTGCTTGAAGTTTTCAACAAGAAGAATACCACTAAACTTACCCCTCACTATCCTAATGATTGCTCTATAGATATCATAGAAGGTGCTACTTTGCTTAAACCATGTGCGTACCCACTAATGCAAGAAGAAGAGAGATGTATGGGAGAGTACATTGATGAGGCGTTAGCTCAAGGTTTTATCTGTCCATCAACTTCCCCAGCTGCATCAGGGTTCTTCTTTGTCAAGAAGTCTCAGGCCTTGTATTGACTATCGAGCTCTCAACAACATCACTGAAACATTTGCCTATCCCTGACCTCTTATGCCTGTCGCCCTTGAACAACTTCGGGGTGCCCAGTTTTTTCACCAAATTAGACATTCATAATGCCTACAATTTGATACGCATCAAGGAGGGGGATGAATGGAAAAGTGCGTTCATTACCTTTAGGGCGCACTACGAGTATTCAGTCATGCCTTTTGGTCTGTCTAATGCCCCGTCAGTCTTTCAATCTTTCATCAACAACATCTTCGGTGACATGATAGGAAAATTTGTCATTGCGTACATCGATGACATCATGATCTATTCACCCGACTATGACACCTATATACATCAAGTCTATCAAGTTTGCAATTCCTACAAGAGAATGATTTGTTCGTCAAGGGAGAGAAATGTGAATTTCATTTAGAAAGAGTCTCCTTTCTAGGGAACATAATCAGCGCACAGGGAATTCTCATGGATGGGCAGAAAGTTGAAGCAGTTGAAGCAACTTCAGTTCTATCTCCGCACCTCTCACAGTTCTTCTTAAGGGAGAATCTAAAAAGTTAGCATGGGGTGCAGCAGAAGAGAAAGCTTTTCACAATCTAAAAAAAGTCTTCACCCATTCTAAAACACCCAGATCCTTCAAAGCCATTCATAGTTGAGGTAGACACTTCATGCTTACAGAGTTGGTGCTATCCTATCTCATCCATTCGTTGAGAAATTGATGATGAGATAACTAAAACACTTGAAAGAGTTAATGTCTCTGCTAACTGTCCACCTGATAAGCTTTATGTACTAGTCAATTTCGTGCCTGTTTGATTACCTGGGCTCACTCCTCTCTTAGTTACGGTCATCCTGGTGAGCTTTGTACACAACAATTACTGGTAACAGATACTGGTGGGAAACCATTGAACAGGATATACATAAATTTGTATTCTCTAGCTCAACACCCAAAACACCCAAGACACTTAATAATTTGGAGACAATTGGACTTATTTGCATTTATAATCACTCCAGTTGGTTTCCTAATATGTTTAAGCTGCAACGAGAAACTGTGAAACTCTAAAAAGTCGCAAAAGAGGAAAGTAAGTTGAGGTAAGCATTTTTTCATTAATATTTTTGGCCTATACTAAGACATTAGCACATACTGAAACATATTTACAGCCAATATGGTAAAACGGACATAAAATATTGTGGCTCCCAAGGTGATTTGATTGTTATTGAAAAGACAGAATGGCTCTTCTTAACATCTGAGTTGCCAACCCCTTAAATAGACTCACCCTGGCTTCATTACTGCTGGCTTTGTTTAATCTAAATATCACTTAAATTGAACCTTTCAAGCAGTGTGAAGTAAGCCAGCAGCACACTACAACACAAAAAAAAAAGTAATTAGGAAGAATTGAGAAAGAAAGTTACTGAAACATATCAGTCCATCAAGGGTTACACAGCCATTTCTGAGGCTTTGAGACTCCTTTAACCCAAAAGCAAAACCATTATGTCCAAATGGAGAAAATGTGTGTCACGCCTCAGGCGGACTCAGACTACATTTCCCACAGTGCATTAGGAGATCATGTGACTGAGCAACTTACCTCGGACGCGGAGTCCAGAACGGACTCCATTGCCCACAATCCCTCGGGAGATCATATGACTTTGGATGGTCATGCACGCACCTATCAGCGCTCACAATCACCTGAGTACTAAATATATGCACCTGTGTTTGTTGTCATATGATTCATCTAGTATAGTTTATAAGCCCGGGCTTTAGTCTTAGTCGTTGCGAGGTATTGTTTCTATTTGAACTTGCTGAGCGTTTCTATGATCTATTTGCGACTGCCTGTTATGACCTCCGTTTTGTGTAACTGACCATGATTTTTGCCTGTCCCTTCTTGTACCTTTGCTGACTGTTTTTGGATCTGTGTTTTGACTTTTTGGCCTGGTTTTTGACGACGATATCTGATCACTCCCTTGGTTTTGTTTGCTTTTGGTTATGATCACTTCGGTGATATTTTGCTGCTTTCTGGTTATGACCCACGCATGTTTTTTGACCACGCCTTTGTCGAACGTGAATAAAGCCCTGTTCACATTTTTCATGCACGAGCGTCTGAATTCTGTTGCATCGTCACAATGTGGAAGAGTGGTGAATCTTCCAGAAGTGACCAGCCAATCAAACCAAAAAGCACAAAGAAGATTCATTTAGGAAATCACAAAAGGACCCCAATGAACATCTATAGAACCACAGGTCCTGGTCAACTCAGATGTACAAAGGCTTTTGGAATAATGTTCAGTGGACTGATAAGTCAAAAGTCAAAAAGTACATCAGGCATAAAGCTAACACAGTATTCCACAATGAGAACATCATACCAACAGAGAAACATGGTGGTGGCAGTGTGATGGCGTGGGGATAAATTGCTGATTTGTGGCTTGCCATAATTGACGGAACCATGTATTCTGCTCTCTACCATAAAATCCTGCAGGACAATGTCTGGTAACCAGTTCACGATGTGAAGAACAATTACAACTGGGCTATGCAGCAATGAGCAAAGATTTTAGAGCGGCTAACTTGAACCTCATTGAGTTGCTGAGGCAGGACGTTAAATGGGCAATTCATGCTTGAAAGTCTTGACATATGAAAGACCCATCTCCAGTCATAAGAAGTGCTTGGTTGAAGCAGTTGCTGATAAAATTGGCAGGAGTGGTGGTACAACAGGTGAGTGATATGGATGTTGCAAAACTTTTTCCTTCAGTACATAAAATTTTCATATTAAAAACTGTGTATTGTGATTGTTAATCATGAAAATATGGCACTTACCCTTGATGCACATATGACTGTGAGGACAAGCGCTTCTGTTGTGCTTGGAATTCTATATAAGTGATTTAAAAAACAATATTGCTAAATTGATGGCTTAAGAAGGTGTAATTGTTAAAATAATGTATTATTTTAAAAGATACAAAAGTTGGGACACTGTGCAGAATGTAAATAAAAATGGAATGCAATGATATGCAAATCATGTAAACCAATTTTTTAAAAGAAAATACTACAAAGACAATATATCAAATGTTGAAACTGAGAAATTGGATTGTTTTTTGAAAAATATATGCCCATTTTGAATTTGATGCCAACAACATGTTCCAAAAAAGAGGGCATGTTTACCACTATGTTACATCACCTCTTCTTTTGACAACAATCTGCAAGCATTTGGGAACTGAGGAGACCAACTGCAATGGTTTAAAAGTGAAATGTTTTCCCGTTCTTGTTTGATATAGGATTTCAGCTGCTTAATAGTTCAGCATCTCATTTAGAGTATTTTTCATTTCATAAAGCGCAAAATGTTCTCAGTGGATGTCAGGTCTGGACTGCAGGCAGGCAGGTTTAGCACCCAGACTCATTTAATATGGAGCCATGAGGCTGTAATACATGCAGCATGTAGTTTGTCATTGTCTTGCTGAAATAAGCAGGGCCTTCTCTGAAAAAAAGACATTGTTTGGATGGCAGCATATGTTGCCAAAACATGTATCCATTGTTCAGCATTGATGGTGCCTTCACAGATGTGCACATCACCCATGCCATGTGCAATAATGCCCCCCATATACCAACATGAATACTGGCTTTTGAACTGTGCACGGATAAAAAGCTGAGTGCTCTATAGCCCAGAGCACAAATTGTCCATGATTTTCAAATTTTCACATTTTGATTTGTCAGTCCATTTTAAATGAGCTTGGGCCCAGAGAAGGCGGCAGCATTTCTGGATCCTTTTTATATAAGATTTCTTCTTTGTGTTTTAGAGTTTTAACTTGCATTTGTGGATGCAGTAATGAATTGTTTTCACAGACAGTGGTTTTTCAGAAGTGTTTCTGAGCTCATGCAGTAATTTACACTACAGAATCATGTCTTTTTTAATTGTATTTTTGCCTTGTCCCTTGCATACGGAGATTTCTCCAGGTTCTCTGAACCTTTTAATGACATTATACACTGTAGATGATAAATCCCCAAGTTCTTTGCTAGTTTACATTGAGATACATTATTCTTGAATTGTTGCACAATTTGCCTGTGCAGTCTTTCACAGGGTGGTGAATCCCTCTACATTTTTACTTCTTAAAGACTCAGCCTCTCTGAGAAGGTAATTTTATACTCAATCACGTTACTGACCTGTTGCCAATTAACCACCAGGTGTTTTACCTTACCAGCCTTTTGTTGCCCCCATCCCAACTTTTTTGAAATGTGTTGTTGGGATCAAATTTAAAATGGGCACATATTTTTGAAAAACAATCAAATTTCTCAGTTTCAACATTTGATGTGTTGTCTTTGTACTATTTTCAATGAAATATAGGGTTTAAATGATTTGCATATTATTGCATTTTGTGCAGCATCCCAACTTCGTTGGAAATGGGTTCTAAATAAATTGGAACCTTAACATGTTTTTCAAAAGTACTATAACTGTAAACACAAGGGACACAAAAATGGATGTTTCTGTAGAATGACCCAAATACATGTTTGTTTGTCATACTTGTTGCTAAGCATACATATTGCGAAACACTGCAGCTTTACCTGTTGCATATCGAGCCTTCATTTTCCTTTTTGTATCTTTTTTTTTTTGGTTTCTCGTTTCTTGGTTCCTCTTTTTGGTACTGTTGTTTCAGACTGTTTGTTATACTGGCTTTGACTCACACATGTTTTTGACCTACTCTCTTCAACTAGCGCCCATGTATGTATTTTTATAACGAGAGGCACAAAGGTGGGAAGCAACTCCCAAACTCGGCTGCCTGGGCCCCGCCCCCTGTTCTGCAGCGAGGCTGCTTCACTTTGCCTCACGTTGACCAGCTGGCGGGAGCTGCAAGCTGTCTTCCATGACGCTGAAAAGTGATGGAAACAGCTTGAGGAGCATCAGGTGGTGACCAGATGGTCAGGAGCCTGCTGGTGGAGCGGCAACCTTCAGTGTACATGTGTCTCACCCCCCTCAAGCCTCCAGTCCCAGCCCGAACTCGAGAGAACAGGGGTGAGCAGAAGCCCAGGAGAACTGAAGAGCTGAAAAGCTTGAGTAAGAAAAGAACTGAAAAATCTAGCTAGAAGCTAATGAAAAGTGGCTTGAGTGTCTTTGGTTTTGTTTCATTGTTGTGGCTGTGTTTGAGCTTCGAATTATAGTGAAATGCCTGCTGCAACTCTGCACCCTGCCTCCAGCATCCTCCTTGTGCCCAGGGTAGCACATGACTTGCTTCAATGACTTACTCCTAATGCTTTTGGTTCTCCTTTCAGAAATTTCTGAAGCGGACCTCCAGTGGAGACAATTTGCCCAGGTTCAGTTGATGTTGGTGGGGAGATCACGTGGGTCACAATGGTGTAGCCACCCCCCGTGTTAGAGAGCGAAGCAGCAGTGTCAGACATCTTTACAGTGAACTGAATTATTCACCTGTGAAAAACCAAACATTCCTCACAGTGTCAGCACTACAGAACACTGATATCTGGCAGCAGTTAAAAGATTTTGAATTTCCTAATTTGAATTCTCAATTTCTGTTCATTTTAAACAGGACCTGCTGCTCTCTTACTGTTGTGTTCTCATCTTTGTTCAAATACTGGAATTGTTCACAATGTTCAAATATGGTTGTTTCACAGAGCTACATCATCTTAAATTAATATTGTCCTTAATGCAGAAATACTGAAAACAAGATTAAAATAAACTAAGTAAACTAAGACAAATGAAACATGAACAGCATACATGAAGTACACACGTGAATGGCATGTCACACTGAAAAATAAACCAATAATACATCTACTGTGTATTTAGATTGGTAAAAAAACGGTCAATATGATAAAACATTCAGATAAGCGCTATATATTAGGCAGCTACAGTGAAATAAACTTATTTTTTGCTTATGTGAAACACCAAAATGAGCATGAAACCAGCACAAACCTGTTATAAGTAGATTATTATGATACATAGATAATAATAAAAAAATTACATGTTCATGGAAATTTATGAAATATAAAATCAACCTCAGTGTCCTGAAAAGAAGTGCTGTTGTTTTCTTTGTTTCCTCTTCTGAATGACTTTCCTTCCAAGCTGAGGTTATCTGGAATTCATGGTAAATTTCAGAAACAGCTCTGTGTTCTTTTGTGAAACGTAGAATCCGGGAAAGGGGCGTGCATGTAATCTATGAAGGCAGTGTGAGCTGATACTAAAACTTACCCTGAGCCTCTGTGCTGTGACGAAAGCAGCTTGTTTCTGTTACTGCATCGTGCATCCTCAGTGAGGAGTAGCTGGTGCTCAGCTTTCCAAAGAAAATGTAGAGGGCGGGGGATGAGGGCGTAGAGGACGGGGGCAGTGTTCCTTTTACTGGCTTTTCCCGGAAAGCCTGTTACACTCAAGTAACCTCACATAACGTCATACACAATAATAACTTGAACAAAGTTCAAGTAAATTAAAAATGGACAAATTTGAAATATAGCATTAATTGCAAGAACATAATAAAGAAAGAAAGCAAAAAAGACATGTAGGCTGTGCAGTACAAGACCTTTCCTGTCGGGTGTATGTCATTCATTAGGGGAGCAGACACGTACTGAGCCAGCTGGGGTATTAAGAGCAGGCATATGTGTAGCCACCTTGGGGTTCTGGGAGTAGTTTCGTTTCATTGCTTCTAGGCTAAGCTAGCGGGGGACGGGGGTGTTTATAACAGTGTTCCCTGATGCTGGAGCTCCTTATCCAGCATTGGCTGCATAAAGGTGTGTTGGGTTGTATGTCGCCTTCTTTGTCTTTGCTGTTATGTCAGTATTCAGTAATTAAAGTGTGTTTCTTTTCGGCTAGTGCGCGGTACAGGCGGACGGGCACCAATGAGACGCGTTGGGTCCTGTTAGCAGTAGCCTCTTGGAGCTGAGTTAAGCTAACGTTAGTGTGATTGGCGACTCAGCGGTGGTGTACATTTTAAACGTTTTAATTTGTTTAGTGTGACTAAGTACGATAAGATGTGCTGCCGAGAGCACCACCTGTATTGCTATGGTTTCTGTTTGCTCGGCTACGGCCAGTAATTTGATGTTGGTTTGTGTTCTATTAACATTCAGCCAAGTAGCTAGCATGGCTACTCTCGAGGGAACAAACACCAAGTGTAGCTTCTGATTTACATCGTCCGCCGTATTACTGTACCAGGTATGTTTTGTATTGTCCAAATGCTTCTGTTTTTTGTTTTGGTGGGTATTTTTTTTTTTTTAATCTTCATTAGCATTCAGCTAAGTAACACTGCTGCTTTGTGGAGGTTCACACAGCATTTGAATGTAGCTTCCAGCTTTTACTGCTAGCCTTATTGCTGCTTATAATCACTGCTGCTAGTTGTTTTTACTGCAAATAAATATGCTAATATGGACTATACAGAAGACTAATTATTTATTAAGTTGGCTTGAAAAAGCCAACTTACTGTTCTTCGTAATCTTATTATTATTATTATTATTATTATTATTATTATTATTATTATTATTATTATTCTGTGCTCAAATTTTGTAAACTTTTCACAGCCCGCAGTTTTTGACGTACAACCACCAAATTTTGCACAAACGTTCCTCATATACGAGAATAGTGCGCTTGTGCTTTTTGGACCGATCCGACGTACGGTTTCCGGAAAAATTAACGTTCAAAGCCGATATTTTTTCCCATGAATGGGCGAACTGTTGGCAGCATGCCAAACATGATGTCACAATGGCCACCTCCCTCACACACACACACAAACTCGCACGGAGCACAATGTCTCACATGCTCTCAGCCTAATGCTCAGCAGTATCAGCACACATAATGATTTTTTAAGGTGGAATTGCACTTAGCTAGCACTGAATTTAAGGTGGAACTTCAATTAGCATAACAATAAATTTAAGGTGGAACTTCAATGAACATAACACTAAAGATGACACAGAATTTAAGGTGGAATTTCAATTAACCTAGCATTAAAATGAAGGTGGAACTGCTATTAACATAGGACTTATTTTAAGGTGGAACTTCAATTAACATAGCATTAAATTTAAGGTGGAACTGCTATTAACGTAATCACTAAATTTAAGGTGGAAGGGAATTTAAGGTGGAACTTCAATTAAACTAGCACAAAATTTAAGATGGCAAAGAATTTAAGGTGGAATTTCAATTAAAATAGCATTAAATTTAAGGTGGAACCGGTATTAACATAGCACTAAATTTAAGATGGCACAGAATTTAAGGTGGAACTTCAGTAAACATTTTTAAGGTGGAACTTCAGTTAACATAGCAGTAAATTTAAAGTGGAACTGCTATTAACATCACTAAATTTAAGGTGGAACAGAATTTAAGGTGGAATTTCAATTAACATAGCAAACAATTTAAGCTAGAACTGCTAATATCACTAAATTTAAGGTGGAACAGAAATGAACGTAGAGCTTTAATTAACATTGTACTAAAATTAAGGTGGCATACAATAGCACTAAATTTAACATGGCACTGCATTTAAGGTGGAACTTCAATTAAAATAGCATTAATTTTAAGGTGGAACTTCTTTTAAGGTAGCACTGAGTTTACACTGACACTGAAATTAAGGTGGAACTGCATTTATGTTAGCACTGAACTTAAGGTGGAATTTTAATTAACATAGCAATAAAATTGAGGTGGCACAGAATTTAAGGTGGAATTTCTTTTAAGGTGGCACTGAATTTAAAATGGAACTCTTTTTAAGGTGGCAATAAATTTAAGATGGAACTGCAATTACCATAGCACTAAATTTAAGGTGGCACAGAATTAAAGGTGGAACTGGAATTAACATAGCACTGAATTTAAGGTGTCACAGAATTTGAGTTGGAATTTCAATTAACATAGCATTAAATTTAAGGTGGAACCACTATGAACATAGCACTAAATTTAAGGTGGCACAGACTTTAAGGTGGAACTTAGTTTAAAGTAGCTCTAAAATTAACATGGCACAGAATTTAAGGTGGAACTTCATTCACTGTAGAACTTAGCAAAAAATTTCCATCCACCACGGATTCTGCAGCTTCTGCTCAACAAAATTTGTGCAACATTTTAACAACTATCAGCAGTCTTTAACCATTTTAATGTTTTAACATAATTAACTGGCTTGTTCAAGCCAACTTAAAGTTTGTTCACGAACTTTCTCTTTCTAGTTTTAGATGTAAGTACATTTTCCTGAGCCATGCTAACAAGTTGTTCCTGAGAATTTGGTACGTTCTGCTTTACATTGTTCATATTTGGTGATAAGTTCACTAAGTTAGTGTATTTGTGTGTGTTACATGAGGTGAATGTTAAAAATGTTCGTATTTTCATAGATTGATACAGCTTATACACTGTGCCAGATGCTGTTCTATCACAACTGTTATAATAGCTTTTAAATTTTACTGGACATGCTGTTCTAAAATTTAAAGAGAGTATTAAACTTCCGTCTAGCCTGTTGGCTGTATAGTGAAGGTGTAAATGAGTATTTAGTGTATTGTGAGCCACTGGCTAGATAGGTTTGCTGTGTTTTTTTTTTTTTTTTTTTATTTATTTTTATTTTCTATGTTTACTGCAGTTCAGGTGGGATCAAGTCAGGGGAGGTTGGGGTCTAATGGATAACTGAGGGTAATTGTGCTGTATTCACTAAAGTGGCAGACATTTGCAGTGCAGTGTGTTTGGAATGATTAAAGGATTAGTGTATATTGTTTGGAATTTTTTTCATCAATATCTGCTTTTAGAATTTATTCTCAAGTGATACTAATCATAATATTTGGTAGTTATATTATTATTTCATAATGCTTGATTATCACCAGAGATGCTTTGAATCTTTTATTATTGTTTTTATTTATATTTTTGATACTCCTGTGATTGTATGACTTCAAGTACATTAAATAAAGGCTATGTTTTGAATTTTTTTAAACCTGTGTTTGTGAATTTCTTGTGGAGAGAGCTCCCCTTTGCTCTAGCTATAAACCAAGGGGTGGCATAGCCTGGTTTACATGAAGGCAGCACCACAAAAAAGAAAGAAAAAGCGTGTTTGCATACGTGTACATATATTCTGAGAATGGGCACCACTCCTGGGGTCTACGTAGCAGACATTGTGGTTTACAGTGAAGTGATCATATTCCAGGCATGCCAGAGCACCTTGATAGCCCCACCACTCCTCACTTATCACCGCTGTCCCATTGCTCACATGGTGGATAGTAAGTGATACGATGTGAGTTCTTGATCTTCGCTCTACCAACTGAAGACCGGTTTGTCTGTTGCATTTTCTTACTCCCAGCAACGCCCTTTTTTTCCCGCACCTGCCTGCCATTTGTCCTCCTTTATTTGAATGATTGACCACTTTTGAAGGAAAAAGGATGAGCAACACACACTGTCTCTGACTTTACATCTACAAGGTGGACCAACAAGGTAGGAGTGTCTAATAGAGTGGACAGAGTGCGTAAGAACTCCAGCAGCGCTGCTGTGTCGGATCCACTCGCACTAGCACAACACACCTAAACATGCCACCATCACGTCAGTGTCACTGCAGTGCTGAGAATAATCCTTCATCCTCCACTCAGTGCATATATTGTGTTATTGTGTTGTTTCAGGTAGAGATTGTGTTTTTCTCAGTTCTCTGGTTGGCCTTTTATCTCACTGTGCTCTGGAGGACTTTCCACTGGTGAACTGTTCATGGTGGCACCATTGATTGCATACATTAAATACTGTAAAGCAAAGAATATGCACGAATTGTTAAAGTTGCAAAGTGTAAAATTTGTATAGCAAGTTGTCGGCAGCTTGCCAGTGTAAATATACAGTACAGAACTATAGCACATTTTAATGGAATATAATGCTGTTTTTCATCAAATATTTGTTCAGCACCTCCTTGTTTGTGTGATTTGCATATATATGCTATAAAAAGTTGTCACTGAAGATCATTTTTAGAAGTGTTTGTGAAATACAAGAATTTTGTTGGTGGTACATTCTGTGGCATATGAATACGAATAAGGCAGTGGTATTTTCTATTCTTGGATCACAATCAGAAAAGGATTCTGAACAAAGATGTTCACAAACATGTAATTACACTTTATATTATGCGAATCTAATAACATGGGAGAACTTATGCTGTTAAACAGTCATGGTACATGTGTACTTACAAAAGCTGTACTACTGTAATCCATCTCTAACACTGAATACATCACCAGTAGATTATTGTTAATGTGTAACTACACAGTTATCAAAGATTCTTAATGTAAAGTGGGGAGCTTCTCTTATTAAGAATTTGTAGGGATATTATTTGTGTGGAGGATCATTTGCAATATACTAGCACTGACAAAAGCCTGATCACTGACAAGAGCAATGAAAAACGGATTTGTATCAAATGAAAAATGTAAAATGTATATGCAACAGCAGCAATATTAATTATGTCTTAATGTACAGACACAAGAGTTATAAAAACTGTACTTCACACTGTACCTCACCTCATCTGCTGTATTATTTCTATAAACAAAGCCCTCTAGCATCATGTTGCTTAGTGTTGTGGGGCCAAATGAGATCTTTTAATGAGAATACATGTCCAGGGAAAACCTGGAAGATGGGGAGCAAATACTATATAAATACTTGTTTTAGATCTTCAATCAAAATGTAATTTAAGCCACCTGAGTAAACACAAAAGAGACAATTTCATTTAATGAGGGAAGAAAGTTATCCAACACCAACTGGCCCTGTGTAAATAATTAGTTTCTCAACCAAACAATCAACCAAGTTTAGTTGATTACTTAGACTAGACTCAACGAGGCTTAATTACTGCCGGCTCTGGTAATATCTTAACATCACCTAAACAGAAACTTTCCTGCAGTGTAAAGCGGGCTAGCAGGACACTACATCGCGGACAAGAAATTCAGGAAGAAGTAGGAAAGAAAGTTATTGAACTATATCAGTCTGGAAAAGAAGACATTCCTAAGGCTCCAAGACTCCATTAAACCACAATGAGAGCCATTATCTCCAAATATAGAAAACCTGGAAGAATGACGAATCTTCCAGAAGTGGCGAACCTAGCAGAATCCCTCCCAGGGTTCACTGATGACTCATTCAGGACATCACAAAATAACTCAGATGAACACTTAAGGAAATGCAGCTCTCTTCACATGCAACAACCACTGCAAACCAAGAGGAACATAAAGGCTCATTTTACATTTGCCAGAAAACACCCTGATTACCCCCAACACTTTTGCCATAATGTTGTGTGTATTCCACAATTCACACAACTCACCAACAGCGAAACGTGGTGGCAGTGTAATGGCTTGGGAATGATGATTGAATGATGATTCATGGCTTGCCGGACTTGACGGAACCATGAATTCTGCTCTCTACCAGAGAAATCTGGTCATCAGTCCATCTAAAGCAATTGGATTATGAAGTAAGACAACATTCTGAAGAACAAGAGCAAATGTTTTGGAGTGGTCTAGTGAAAGTCCTAAGTTAACCCTCATTGAGTTACTGAGGCAAGACCGTAACTGGGCAGTTCATGCTCAGAAGTTTTCCAGTGTGGTTCCTCCACAGAGATGTGAAAGACTCATCTCCAGCCATAAGAAGTGTCTGGTTCAAGCTGTTGCTGCTAAAGGTGGTACAAATGGTACAACACATGGCTGATACAGGTTACTTACTCCTAATGATTTTGGTTCTACTTTCAGAAGTCTCTGAAGTCGCCCACCAGTGGAGACAATCAAACTCAGTTTCCTGAAAAGAAGTGCTGTTGTTTTCTTTGTGGAGTGTGGTTTGGTGTTTCCTGTCTCTTGTCCTCTTCTGAATGACTTTTCTTCCAAGCTGCTGTTATCTGAAATGCATGGTAAATTTCAGATTCAGTGTCTTATACCGAACAGCTTTGTGCTCTTTTGTGAAACATAGAATCCGGGAAAGGACGTGCATGTAATCTATGAAGGCAGTGTGAGCTGTGCTACTAAATCTCACCCCAAGCCCCTGTGCTGTGACGAAAGCAGCTTGTTTTCTTTTCGACATCCTCAGTGAGGAGCAGCTTTTGCTCAGCTTTCCATAGAAAAGGAATTCGGGGGCGGGTTCATTTCTCTGGCTTTTTCCTGGAAAGCCTGTTAACAGTAAACTCATGTAACCTCACATAACGTCATACATAATGAAAACTTGAACATTTTCAGATGAATTAAAAATGTAGAAATTGTCATGTATTATCAATTATAAGAACATAAGAAAAAAGACAGAAAAAAGAAGGAAAGAAAGACAAAAGAAAGAAAGAAAGAAAGAAAGGAAAAAGAAATCAAGAAAGAAAAAGTGGTCACACTGTAAAAAAAATGGCTTGTCAGTTCAACCTTAAAATTACTTCTTTTGGTAACAAGTAAATTACCTAGTTTTATTCAAACTAAATAAATATTTTTTTTTTTTACTAGCTCAGTTGCTTGTTACCACATGAAGTCATTTTTTATTTTTTTTTATTTTTTTTTACAGTGCATATATGTATGTTTGTGGTCATATACATATATTCACATTGTTTGCTCTAGAAAGCAGAAGTTCCATTAATTCCTAATTATTAGGCTCCTCAAACAGAAAATGTAGCTTTAGTTCTTTGAATTTGCACTTACTTAACAAAGCATCAGCCTTGATTCTAACTATGATAAAACCTGTGAGGTGTGAACAAGTGGACACTTACATTTACTCAGATGTTCCTAAGTAAAGGTTCACTGTGAAAAGTGGCTCATCAGATCTACCTAAAAACATTATGTAGTAACAAGCAATTGAACTCATTTTATTAGACTTAAACAACTACATTGATTGAAAGAATCATTCGTTCAAAGTTGTTTAGGTTCAATACAACTAGTTCAGTTGCTTGTTACCACAATAGATCTGATGAGCCATTTTTTACAGCATTAAGACACTGAAATGGTAGTATGTGTGGTGCTACTACAAGTGTTTAAAACCCAGTGGTGCTGCTGTGGTTCTACATGCCTCGCTGTCCCTGTTAGGTCGA
Organism: Colossoma macropomum; assembly: GCF_904425465.1. Classification (NCBI taxonomy): domain Eukaryota; kingdom Metazoa; phylum Chordata; class Actinopteri; order Characiformes; family Serrasalmidae; genus Colossoma; species Colossoma macropomum. Next base: position 41,468,858 of record NW_023494789.1, read on the forward strand.
GAAGGGTCCAACACCCAAAAATATCCAACACTGTACAAAGTGTCTCATTAGATATACTTACAAAATTACTTCATGTAGTAACAAGTAATTGAACTAGTTTTATTCAACTCAAAAAAATACTTTGAAAGAATCGTTCATTCAAAGTATGTATTTAGGTTGAATAAAACTAGTTCATTTACTTGTTACCACATGAAGATATTTTTTAGGTAGATCTGATGAGCCACTTTTACACTGAATCAAGAGCGGCTCTGTGCTCCTGTTCACCTACAGTGTGTTCCAGCAAGTTTCATGTGTCTCATAAAGTGACAGTAAGTCTGTGTTATGACTGAATATTGAGGAAACTCACGAGTAAAGTTAAAACTGATCTGCATCAAAAAAAGGATTCATTAATTCTAGACCTTTTTTAATTTCATAAAGTAGGTAACAGAATTAGTACAGAATTAGTCTGAGGTTCATATATGCTTGCAAACTATATGTTGAAGCTATACATTTATTAGTTACTGAGTTTTTTTTCAGTATCTGAACTAAGGTCCAAACTCCTCACTGTTAGTTAATATTTTTAGAGGCTCACAACCAATTAATGAATATGGATTTTAATGTCATATACGTGTTAACACATTGTCAATTACACTGCGTAGTCAGTAGGACATCTCCATACAGTAATTAATAAATAAAAATATTAATTGATCATATTTAAACATTTTACAGTACCTAATCCAAAGTTAACCAGGTTCACCATTTTAAATGTTTATATCCCAGTGCTGAACATTTAGCAGACATTTACAGAGTGAATTACAATTAGGCTAAGAGTGAAATGAATTAGTGACTTTTAATTGGAAAAAGGAAGAAATCTGCTCAGCAATTACAAAAAGGAAGACATTTGCTCATCAATTACAAAAAGGAAAAAAAAAATTGTTCAACAATTACAAAAATAAAGAAATTTGCTCACTGAAAGTAACAATTCTGCTAAGATTCTTTCAAAGAATAAATGTAGTTTTCTCTACCTTACACTGTAAAGTTTCAGTTACTTGTATTTATCAGACATGCACTAAATGTATTTCTCATTTTCTTTCATTTTTTATGTAAGGTGGTCTTGCAGTAAACCCTTCAGTTCTGTTTCCCCTCAGTATTCACATTTTTTCCATTTATGTGTGCCATGCCCTCTCCATATGCTGAGTATGCACACTACTCCTTGGGTCTTACGCAGCAGACACTGGGATTTACAGTACTCATATTCCTGGCATTCCAGAGCCCCTTGATAGCGCCACCACTCCTCGTTCATCACCACTGTCCCAGTGCTCACACGGTGGATTATAAGTGGTACAATGTTGATCTTGATCTTCGCTCTACCAATTGGTAGACTGGTTTGTCTTTTGCATTTTCTTACTCTCAGCATTCCAATCACCCTTTTTTTAAAAAATTCTTTGTATGTCCACATTTTAAGGCTTAATGTTCAGTATTTACTTGGTCACCAATGCAAAATCATTGAGGCATTATTAAACTAAGAGTGAGGAATGGGTCCTGACCTTTGAAGAATAGGGTAACAAAGTAATTGTAGAACTACAAAGTGCTCCTATATGATAAAATGGTCAGTAAGCATAGATACAAGGAAGTGTACATAGTGAAGTGACATATATAGAGCTATTGTGGTGTTTCATATGGAAATTGTGTAGTCTCAGTTCTCTGGCTGGCATTTTATCTCTGTGTACTCTGGAGGACTTTCCATTGGTGGACTGTTCATGGTGGCACCACTGATTGCGTACATTGGATACTGTAAAGCAAAGAATAGGCAAACATTGTTAAAGCTGTATACTGTAAAATCTGTATAGCAAGTAACCAGCAGCTTAGTTGGTGGTAAAGTGCTGTAAATATACAGTACAGAACTGGAACACATTTTAATGTAATGTAATGCCATTTTTGATCAAACATTTATTTATCACCTCCTAATTTATTTTAGTGATTTATAAGTACGTTGTTGTTGTACATTGTTACCACCAAATCATTTTTAGAAGTGTCAGTCTTTGTGAAAATACAAGAAATTTGTTAGTGGTTTATTTTATGGCTAATATATGAAAAACTTAAAACATGTGATTAGTCTAAAGCAGCTGTGCTTTCTCCTCTTGGATCCATGCCTAGTGAATAAACTCTGCTAAAAGCAGACAGACAGGCCTTGAAATGTCTTCCTCGGGACCAAGATATGCCCTTTTTAATTTACTATTAAAATCTAAAGTATTGAAGATAGCCATGCAAACAGCCCACAAAATATATAATTTTATAGATTTTGGTCAATGAGAACCTTTTTACAGGCCAAAGAAAGACTTTTGATGTTGTCACACATCCCTCCGTATCTGACTTTCTAGAGAACCCCAATTCCCAGAACTCCCTTGGTGACTGTCACAACACCATCCTCAGCCAATCGTCATTCCCCCTTGCCTGAATACTCATCCGATACACCTGTTTTGTTTGTCATATGACTTGTGATAGTTAGTATTTAAAGCCCAGGCTTTTAGTTAAATCTTTGCGAGGTATTGTTTCTTTCTTTTGACCTATGACCTACGACCTTTTTGTGTATCGGACTGTGTTTTTGGATTTGCCTTTGCTTTTATAATTATGTTTGTTATGTTTTTCCCTATTTTTTGGTTGTTTTGGGTTTGACATGTGCCTGTGTTCTGACCACAAGTTTGGATTATGTTCTAACCAGTAAAGCCTTCTTTTCAAATTTTATCTGCAAGCATCTGGTCAGTTGAGTCGTGGTACAAATGTCTAAACCAAGACTTAATTTTAAATCCTTTTTCTTTTAAGAGGGTTGTTAATGTATAATTGTACTGGTAAATGATGCAGTGTCAGAAAAAAGGTTCTGTGCAGGAACATTTTTTGATCGTCATGATACAAACCATGTAAATGTACCTTCAAAGGTACAACAGTGGTTTTGAGGTCCAATTGCATACCTTAAATAGGTTTTTCCAAGGTGAAAAGTCTATATTTGTACCTTTGGACACTCTAATGTTTTAAAACAAAAAGCCTGAAGACAAGACAGGTGTGTGTGGAGTCAATACAATATAGAAAATATAATTTCAATGGATTATGGTACAATTATGTTCCTTAACTAAAGGTAATAAGGACATACCCATGTGGGCATCACCCCAGTCACAGTTTGGAACGTTTTTTCTGACAGTGTAAAGAAATTATACAAATTTAGTAAACAAGGTATTTCATCAAAATTAAAAATTACAACGAATCACAGTATTTGCTATGCCAATCATCTCAGCCACGACTCACACTGTATACAACTATAACCATAGCATCAGCCTACTGATTCACTGACAAACATCTACAGTGCTTCATTGCTATTATATAAATATTTATGCAAATTTTAGATTCATTCATTAGGTTCATTGTGTAAAGCATTTAACTTTACATATACTCATTCAATTTTCATTTCAAGAAGGCTTGAATGCTGTGGAATTTGAACCAAGTTCCTTAATTTTCCTGATTGCTTTTGTGGAATCTTTTAGAGATCCTGGAATTCGTACTATAACTCTAAAAATGAAACTCAGCATTTGGACATTTCCTTCTCAACTCCCAGAATTAACACAGTATTAGCACAATAAGTGTGATTTAGAATGATTAAAGAAAGTAGTGTTATTGTAAATATTTACTGTAAAGTTACATCAGTTCTTTACAACGTAAGCATGAGTTTTTGTGTTTAGTGTCTGACACACAAGGTAATAAAAGAACTAGTTTAGATTAGCATTTTACCATCAGGAAATTGTGTTTCTAAAAAGGCTGAGGACGTTAGCCAGGCTAACTCATTGTGAAGGAATTTTGTACTCCACTTAACGAGCCCACAGCTAGGTGTCCAGCCAAGATTGAATAGTCAGTCCTGGGATTTGAACCCACAGCGTTCCCTTTGCAGGGTCATCTTTCTTACCACTAGAATATCAGTCACCCCCACATTTGGAAATGTACTGTTTTTTATTTATACATCTTGAATTATTTCATTTCATTCTCCTTGTAAAGCACTTTGTGAAGCAAAATAAAAATGATAAGTGAATATGTTAAATGAATAAGGTTTATTATTATTACATTAGAGACTATGAGGTTGTACCAAATGCAAAAGATGTTGAAAATCAATTGTTTTGGATAGGATAGGAACTCTTATCAAAAGTGTACAAGCCTCTCTTACCTGTTGTATGTTGTGGGCAGGGAATGGATTGACCACTGAACAACATCCTACTCGGTTTGGAACCACAGTGACATTCACCTACAGACATACAGGGAGTTTAATTAGCTCCAAAGTTTGTACAGGGTGAGGCAATACAGAAGGTCATCGCAGCAGATAGCAGGGAGGATAGGGAGGATAGTCAAAACAAAAAACTAAATAACAAAGGTAAACAAAGACAAATTTTTTCATCTAAGATCCATTTGGTATTAAATGACTTTATTCATTCTAATACCCACAGAAGGTTCAGCTTTGCAGGTGGATTTATAGGCAAAAGCTGAGACGCAGATGGAAATGATGAACTGCATTATAGAGAAAATAAGCAGCACTGCGTTGATCCCAGTGGTCTGGCTCTGAAAAAAACATAATTCCATTTACATCTGTTTATTCTTAATGTGTAAAAAACTATGCTAAGCCAAAAAATTACTAGCAGGTAGCTTTACAGTTTTGGCTTTTATATTACTGTGCAAAAGTTAGAAATCACCCTTCATTTATTTGATTTCCAGTTATTCATTTTTCATTTTTCAATGCCAGGAAAAAGCAAGAAATATATATATATATATATATATATATAATATATATATATATATATATATATAGGCCTCGAAGACAGCCACACGAATCCCAAACACTGCCAAGGGATGTGAGTGACGGCAGGAGGAGGACGTCAACGGACGTCCAGAACTCCACCACCCAGGCCCCGCCTCTTGTGCTGCAGCTAGGCTGCTAGACTACACCTTACGTTTGATCCAGGCGGACGAGCTGCGAAGCGGGGGCAGTGATGAGGAGGTGGAGCAACAAATTTTCCATCTTTCACAGCTCTTTTTTAAATGTACTCATGCTGCCAGCACCAGATCAGCATCAGCTGGTTCTCATTAAGGGCAGCATGAGCACCTGAGCCGAGAGGAACAGAGAGCTTGTTGCTCCGCCTCCGTCACCGCCCTAGTTACAATTTTACAATTCATTAGCCCACAAAACCTTCCTCCACATCTCAGATGTCTAGTTTTGGTGTTCTAGTACAAATATTCTTCTTTTGTGTCTGTCTGCTTTTCTTTAAGTGCTGTTTATCTGATGGGGACAGTTTTGGTGTCCCCAGGTCTTCCAGGTGGTTCTTAATAGTCCCATTTTCTCTGTAGCTTTTAATCATTTTTTGAAGTCCAGTTTTGTACTCATTTTCCTTTGGCTTTTCTCTTCTTTATGCAACTGGATTGTCTTGTATCCTTTCTCCTCTGAAATCTCTCCCAACCAGTAAATAATTTGTTTTTAATGAGCAAATGATAATAATAATTTTTTATAATAATCGTTTTTAACTGTAGGGTGGTCTCTGACCTTTGCACAGCACATTGGTCAAATAAAAGGAATTAGTGCGCAACTGAATATGCCACACATTAAAATCAAATTATCTTACCTTGTTACACTTAAAACTGCCATCATAATCATAACGGCAGTGCGTCAATAATGCTGATATGACGAAATCCAGGGAAAGCAGAATGATGGCTGTTCCTGCAACTATCGAACTCAACACATTCATCACCAGAGCACCCTTCACCTAGACGAGAAACCGAACACAAAGGTGTGACCTTCAGTGTGAAGTGTTATTGAATAAAGTCCTTTCTGCACAATATAAAAACATTAAAACTGTAGTTGGTGTTTACATACCACACAGCGATGAAGCTTGTTACTTGCAGCAACAGCAAGAGAGCCAGTAATGATGTACTGAATGAGAGAAATAATGTAACAGTTCACTGGCTGGTAATAGCAGTTATCTTTTTTACTATGTAAGTATTTCTATCTGGGGGAATACAAAAAGACAAAGCTTACCATCAAAGCACCCCAAAATGCAATTCCACTGTAGACAGTGATGACGAGATCAGTATGGATTGTTATCACTATGCCAAACATGAATGTCATCAATCCAATCATTATTTGGACGGTCTGTGGAAAAAAAACAGATATTTGATGTACAACCCCATTTCCAAACAAGTTGGGACACTGTGCAAAATGTAAATGGAAAATACAATGAAAAAATACAATGAAAAAAAATACAATGATGTGCAAATCATTTAAACCCTATATTTATTTGAAAATAGTACAAGACAAATATCAAATGTTGAAACTGAGAAATTATATTGTTTTTTTTTTAAAATATTTGACCATTTTGAATTTGATGCCAGCAACACATTCCAAAAAAGTTCGGATGGGGCAACAAAAAAATGGTTAAGTTGTGTAATGCTTATAAAAACACCTGATGGTTAATTGGCAAAAGGTCTGTAACAACACTGGGTAGAAAAAGAGCATCTCAGAGAGGCTGAGCCTTTCAGAAGTAAAGATCCTCATCTTTCTGGGGTTTACCACTCTAAGACTGTGCCGGCAAATAGTGCAACAATTCAAGAATAACATTTCTCAACATAAAATAGCCAAGAACTGTTGCTGTTTTTATCATCTACTGTACATAATATCATTAAAAGAACCTGGAGAAATCTCTGTATGCAAGGTACAAGGCCAAAAACCAGTATAGGCTAGGCACGATCACAGTTTATCACTGCATCCTTAAAAGCAAACTAAAACTCTAATATGCAAAAGAAGAAACCACATATTAACAGGACCCTGAAATGCTGCCACCTTCTCTGGGCCTGAGCTCATTTAAGATGGACTGAGGCAAAGTGGAAAAGTGTTCTGTGGTCTGACGAATTAACGTTTAAAATTCTTTTTGGAAATCGTGGACACTGTGTCCTCGGGTCTAAAGACCACTCAGCTTGTTATCAGTGCATGGTTCAAGCCAGTATTCATGATGGTATAGGGGTGCATTAGAGTACATGGCATGGGTGACTGGCATATCTGTGAAGGCACCATTAATGCTGAATGATACATTCAGGTTTTGGAAACATATGCGGCCATTCAGACGACGTCTTTTTCAGGTAAGGCCTTGATTTTTTCAGCAAGACAATGTAAAACCACATTCTGCACATATTACAACAGCATGGCTGTAGTAAAAAAGTTAGGGTGCTAAACTGACCTGTCTGCAGCCCAGACTTGTCACCCACTAAAAACATATGGCACTTTATGAAACAAGAAATATGTCAAAAGAGCCTGAACTGTTGAGCAGCTGAAATCCTATATCAAACAAGAATAGGAAAACATTTCCCTTTCAAAACTACAGCAGTTGGTCTCCTCAGTTCCCAAACGCTTACAGAATGTCATTAAAAGAAGAGGTGATGCAACACAGAGGTAAACATACCCCTGTCCCAACTTTTTTGGAACATGTTGCTGCCATCAAATACATACATTTTTCAAAAAAACAATGAAATTTCTCAGTTTTAGCATTTGATAATTTGCACAACATTGCATTTTGTTTCCATTTACATTTTGCACAGCATCCCAGTGTAGGTGCAGTCATAGATGCCTAGTGCAGCTTATGTGAACACACTTAAATAAATTACTTCACATAAAAATAATAAAAAATAATTAAAAATACAAAATATTTATAAAAATATGCATGAATGAGCCTAAAATTCTAATGTCATTTTCATTAGATTAAAGAAAGCTTCTTATTGATTTATTTATTTATTTAAATAGTTTGGAATGTTGTCCTTTTGATCTGGAGGTGACAATGTATTGTTTATGAACATGGCTTACAAATGTTTAGTATCTGCTGCAGTGTATTTAACTTGTACAGTCATATGTAAAAGTTTGTGTGCCCCTGCTCAAATGACATTTAGTGGATTTTCTAAGCATAATTTAGTTAAGAATTTCTTTGCAGAGGACATACTTCTGCACATTTTAATGCACAATTACTGTTCATTTGCTAAATGTAACATATTAAGGGAAAAATAAAACAAAATTTATTCCATGCAGAATATTAAACATGAACATGACATGAACACATCCTCCCCCTTCAGTTGGCCTCATGTTAGTGCAAAATTTCCAAAACGTTAATAAAGTTAACCTTGGGTAAATTAGGATTTAGGTCATTGATTTACCACTTGCAGTCAACATCAGACATCAGTAAATGTCTGTCTGATACTGTGCACTGTGAGCTCCTGTAACCAAAACCAACCTTGTAAGCATACCTGGCCAATAAAGCTTGATTCTGATTCTAAATAAACATCCAAACATTAAACAACCAAAATTTGTTCTTTTTGCTGCTCAGATGTAAAATTTTGTATGTAAACAGTTGGGTTCAAATATATTAAATTTTTGCTGATGCTCTTTCTTGTTGTGTGGGAACATTTTACATGTGGGACCGATGTTTGATACTTTGAGCTGCAGAATCATGCTAGCCCCAGCCGCCTCCTGTTTGGGTAGACACATCATGTAGGCCGGATTTATTTACATAAAGTTCAGCTTCACTTAAGTTTTTGATGCTCCACATCCCCCAAACTCGACATGCTGGACCCCTCATGCCACTCATTGCGTCTAACTGACGCAATGTTTCCCATTGAAAATGAATAGGAAACATAGCCAGAGCAGTGTAATGCAGCATTACAGGTTCTGGGGGAATTAATTAATTAATCATTTTATTCAAATGTCCATATCCTAGATTTTATTGTATGTTTTTGTCCACTTATGATGTTTGTGTGGTTTTATGCAATAAACAGCTATAATTTTTATATATATATATATATATATATATATATATATATATATATATATATATATATATATATTATTATTATTATTATTATTATTATTACTGTGCCTTTAAGTAATATATATGCAAATTACCTCTGTTCTGGTGATCTGCCTAGTCCTGGAAATCTACCACTCTAGAGAGTTCAGATCCAGCCCACCTGGCTCTAAGATTCATTTGCCCCTGAAGGCCTTCATTACCTGGATCAGGTGTGTTAGATTAGTGGTGGAGCTAAACTACAATGTGGTAGATCTCAAGGGCCAGGAATTAGAACTTCACCATGAGTGGACAGAGCTAAACTGTATTGTAATACACTGGTTTCGTGGCATCACAAAAACAATGAATTCAAAATGGGCTGATCTTAGTTTCCATGCATGGGTATGGAAAGTGCTGATACTACAGCAAACATAAAAAGATTAAATCAATTGGAATAAAATGGGCTATATTTGACTTAAGCAGACGTGAGGTTGCATGACTTACTCCTAACGCTTTTGGTTCTCCTTTCAGAAATTTCTGAAGTGGTCCTCCAGTGGAGATATTTTCCCCAATTTCAGTTGATGTTGGTGGGGGGATCACGTGGGTCACAATGGTGTAGCCATTACCCGTGTTAGAGAGTGGAACAGCAGTGGTCGACATCTTTAACAAAATGATTTATTCACCTGTAAAAAAACTGTTATTAATTATAAGAAATAAATTAGCGGTGCAGAGTGTCATCATCTTATATTAAAATTGTCTTATTCAGATGAACAAGGAAATTAAAACACTGAGAATTAAGCTAAAATGTTGAAACATGGACAGTAAACACAGTGCATGCCCAAAATAACACACTGGAAAATAATATAATAATATATCTCCTTTATATTTGTAAAGGTGAAAACTTCATTATCATAAAACATTCAAAATCTGCCATTTTTTAAGTGGTCATTGTAAACAAACACTTCAGTTCATTTGCTTTTGTTTAAACCAGCCACCTGCATAGAAACAACTATATAGAGATGAACATGACTAACAGATTAACACTTGTGTTAATGAAATAAATGTATCAAATATCGAACCAACCGCTTCTGCAATAATGTTACCTCCTGTTGTTTTCTCCTTGGAGTGCAGTTTGGTATGTACTTCGTCCTCTTCTGAATGACTTTTCTTCTTTAAATCTTCTCTAAGTTGCAGTCGTCTCAAATTTATTGTGGATTTCAGATTTGATGTCTCTTCCTATACGGCTTAGTGGGCTTTTGTGAAGGGTAAAATCCAGTAAAGCGGTGTGTATATAATGTATGAAGGCAATGACCTGCTGTACTAAACCCTCTCTAAGACTCTGTGCTGTTATGAGAGCAGCTTGTTTTGCTTACTGTATCCCTCACGGGGACTGGCTTCTTGAGCTCAGATCTCAATGGAACATGGGCGGTTGGGAGGGAGGGCCTACAGGCCTTCCTTTACTTTTTCTCAGAAAGCCTGTTGAAAGGAAACTCACATGAACTCACACACAGTGATAACAGCAGAGGCACAGGCAGAGTAGGCTTGTGAAAAAGGAGGGGGACCAACTTGATACATGCAATTTCCAAATGCGCATGAGCCACAGTACTGAGCTCTGTTTTATCCTGCATGTAAACACAGTCACAAGTAGCATTTTATCATTTGAGAAATGTCACTAAAGTTTGGCCTTTTCTATCTCAGAGCGACACAGAGAAACTACCATACCCTGTAAAAAGTGGCTCGTCAGATCTACTTGAAAAATACTTCCTCTAGTAACAAGCAATTTAACATTCAACTCAAAAAATTACTTTTAAAGTGTAAGATGATACAAAACAATAGCATTCAACTGGAACCCTGGACTCAACCAACACTGCATCACCTTTCCACTGAGATGTACAAAAACAAAGCAAACCTAAAAAATGTAAAACCTAATCCTCCTAGGCTAAAGCACAACAGGGGGAGCCAAAAGAAAACTTAGAAAATTAGACAGCTGATATATGCAAAGATAAAAATAGAAAGACACAGCAAAGTTAACAACTAAACCTAACCATTGTAGGCCAAAGCATATTGCAATGGTGGGTATGAAAAAATGTAATGGCTTACCTGTAATGACTCATTGCATTCAAAGCAACACTATGTAAGATTTGGGGATTTGGAGACCTCTCTGGTGGAAATGTGTAATTGCATGCAATGTGTGGAAGAACATTTTGTAACATGGGTTGTGCTTTGGACCCATTACAAATGAATTAATTTGACTTTTGCGAGAGCATTGAAAGAGAATTCGAAGAGAACTCGGTCAAAACTTGGTGAATGACGTGTTTTCTGAGGATGTGAGTGAATTATCTACTATTGTCATCATATCATCATTAGTATAATGTTGATTTTGCTTTGGAGACCTAAACACCAAGCTGGACCTTCTTTGTGAGGCTGTATGTGTGATGTTAATACATAAAGATGTATGATGTGGAAAAAATCCTGCCAAATGAGTCCCAGTATGTCTGATTTTGAAATGATAATTTCAGGCTTAATAGTGCTTGCAGCAGCACACATTGACCATGTTTAGTGTGTTTTTTCCTTCTTAATCAGCCATGAAACTTCTTTCAGTTTAAACAGGAATATTACATAGTGCTGCTTTAGGTAAAATTAGATGTTTGCTTTGACATTTTTGTAAAGCATTTTTAGGTTTCAAAGAGCAGCACGAGTAGCACATTTTCAGTAAACTGATGACAATAATTAGGCCAAGCATATTAGAATGGAATGGTTTTGCACCCCTATGTTTTCTTTTGCTTAAGGCAATTACTATATTGTTAATAGTATAAAAAAATGATAACCAAAAATATACAGAATGATAGGCTTATTGAATGAGTCCAAATGATACAACTTATAATCTAACAATAGTTAATTACAAGGATAAAAAAACAGGCATATTGTAAAAGTAATTATTACACAAATAAATAAGTTTCACAATTTTAATGAGGCAACCTTACAGTATGATTACAGAACAGTTGCACTTTAATCTGCTTTCACCCTCAAATATGCTGCCTCAAATGTAACACATTTTTTAACAACCGATGCCACACATGATACGATGAAGCAGCATGTGCAGGAAAGAGCGTATAATGTGTCTTATAATAAGCTTATACTGTATCTGCAAGTGCTATAGTGTATTTTAATCTGCAGATGTTGTAGACCAGTTATCTGGTTGGTCTTCTGCAGGTACTCAGACACAAAGTGTCAGACCATGTAATGTTACAGAGCAGGGTCACCGAGTGTTGAGGCACATAGTGTATAAAAGTCACCAATGCTCTGCTGACTCAGTAACTGCGGAGTTCCAAACCTCTTCTGGCATTAACATCAACACAAAAACTGTATGGGAGCTTCATGGCATGGGTTTCCATGGCCGAGCAGCTGCATGCAAGCCTTACATCACCAAGCACAACGCCAAGCATCGGATAGAGTGGTGTAAAGCACGCCGCCACTGGACTCTGAAGCAGTAGAAACATACTCTGTGGAATGACGAATCATGCTTCTCTATCTGTCAGTCTGATCAACGAGTCTGAATTTGGTGAATACCAGGAGAACATTACCTGCCTGACTGCATTGTGCCAACTGTAAAGTTTGGTGGAGGAGGGATAATGCTATGGGGTTGTTTTTCAGGGGTTGGTCTAGAACCCTTAGTTCCAGTGAAAGTAAATCTTAATGCTTCACCAGACCAAGACATTTTGGACAGTTGTCTGCTTCCAACTTTGTGGGAACAGTTTGGGGAAAGACCTTTTCTGTTCCAGCATGGCTGAGCCCCAGTGCACAAAGCAAGGTCCATAAAGGCATGACTGGGTGAGTTTGGTGTGGAAGAACTTGACCGGCCCTCACAGAGCCCTGACCTCAACCCCATTGAACACCTTTGAGATGAACTAGAACAGTGATTGCGAGCCAGGCCCTCTCGTCCAACATCGGTGTCTGACCTCACAAACGCTCTTCTGGATGAATTGGCAGAAATCCCCACAGGCACACTACAAAACTTTTGAAAAGAATCCTGGAGAGAAAAGAAAGCTTCCCAGAAGAGTGCAATGCTTATGGATTTAGAATGGCATGTCGTAAAAGCTCCTGTAGGTGTAATGTGGCCCAATACTTTTGTCCATACAGTGTTCTCTACTAAGCACCTACAGGAGCTTACTTTTCAAGTGGTGATCACTGGGGTCCAAGCACGCCATATGGCGCCCATATAGGCCTTTTAACGGATAGAATACAAATTATGGGCATTATGAGTTTTTAGAATAACTTCTATTCATAGTTACTATTGAAGAGGAGATGTCTGCCAAACATCATGCTCATTGACCTTTTGATATTGGTGTTGTAAGCAGTAGCAAGTAAAAAGTACAAAAAACCTGGAAAGCATGTTCTCTGTATTGGCATAGTTATTGAATTCAGCAAACTTAATCATGCAACAGTATTTACTTCTTTCCCTGTATTTAATTCTCAAAGTGTGCCAGAATGCTTAATTTCCATGTTAAATCAATAAAATATTCTCTGGGGGACAAAGCCTATGGGCTCCCTTAAAGAGGGTTGATTTCTGAACTTTTGTGTATTTGAACATTGTAATTGTATCAGCCTTATGATTAGATATTTTACTATGCCTGCAACCAAGCACACCATATATGGAACAAGTTTATCTGTATTGTGGTTGATGATTAATAAAGCATGTTCTTTATCACAATTGTAATTAGAAATATCATGATATTATTATGAAGCTCTTTGAATTTGAAGGCAGCTATGGCCCCGTTATAGCCCCACCTTAAAGTAATCCTAGAATCGCCACTGGGTTCACTACACTCTGTTTGTTTTAAACTTTTTAATTATTGCCCTAACAGGGGATCTGGGCATTTTCAGGTATATAGCCGCTATTATCTGCCATTAAATGTTTTAAAACCCATTATCTTTCATTAACCTTTTCCATCTTTGCTAAATGACTAAAGCCTAGTCCAAATGTTTTAATAAAGCTATCCATTCTGATCGGTCCTCCCCTGTATCCCCTCCCCTGTATCCCCTAACCTGTATCTCAAGGAATTTTTGGCATAAAACTTCCATTGAGGGTGTATCGATGTGTATAGATTTACTTATTTTTAAGTAAATTACTTATTAGATTAACTAATTTTAGCATTAATTAAGTTCATAAAGTGACATGCCAAAGGCTGTAGATATTACAAGTATAATTATTTTTGCAGTAACAGAGGATTTCATAAAGCTGAAAGAAATTCATGAAACATAAAATCAATCACCTAAATATAAAGATGTTACCTGAAATGCTGTTCTTCTCGACCCATAGTTTGGCATGTGCTGTGCTTTTGATGGAAATTTCCAGCCCCTCCCACCTCCCCCCACCCCCCTATATGCAGGGTGTGTCTGCTGTACAGCACCATCAGCCAGATGCCTGCTGAGCACTGAGTAACTGTAGCATCAAAAAATTTCAAAACGTTTTATTATTATTTTTAAAGTGGATTGAGTGTTACATAAATGGCAAGTCATTATATTTTGAAGTGTTTCGGACATAAAAGCTTTCCTATCCACCTCAAGATTTGGTGTGAAAATATGTCTAACATTCAGTCCAAAAAACTAACACCGTTAACAATAAATTACATCAGCCACCAGTTAGCATTACTTGAATTACTTCATGCTAATGGGCTACTAATTTCCATTCACTAATGACTCTTTTAAGTGGTGGATGGTGGATGAATTAGGAGTACTATACATTCATATTACCATGAAATACAGTGTCAAAAAAAAAAAATAGTATCTCAGACACAGAAGCTTCATAAGAGACATGTAAAGTGTGATACTTTCTATTGTTGTCATGAAATGCTTACGCGCTGTAAAAGACAAGATGTCAATATAAAAAGTTTCCAAAAAAAAAAAAGTTGGGATGCTGTGCAAAATGTAAATAAAAACAAAATTCAATGATGTGCAAAACATTTAAACCCTGTATTTCATTGAAAATAGTACAAAGACAACAAATTAAATGTTGAAACTGAGAAATTTGATTGTTTTTTGAAAAATATACACCCATTTTGAATTTGATGCCAACAGCACATTCCAAAAAAAAGTGACAGGGGACAGGGACATGTTTATCACTATGTTTCATCACCTCTTCTTTTAACAACACTCAATAAGCGTTTGGGAACTGAGGAGACCAATTGCTGTAGTTTTGAAAGTGAACTGGTTTCCCATTTTTGCTTAACAGGGTCTCCTTTGTTGTATTTTTACATTTTATTATGTGCCAAATGTTTTCAGTGGGTGACAGTCTGGACTGCAGGCACCCGGACTCTTTTAATACGGAGCCATGCTGTTTTAATACATGCAGAATGTGGTTTGGCATTGTCTTGCTGAAATAATCAAGGCCTTCCCTGAAAAAGACATCATCTGGAAAGCAGCATATGCTGCCAAAACATGTATATATCATTCAGCATTAATGTTGCCTTCACAGATGTGCACATCACCCATGCCATGTGCACTAATGCACCCCTATACCATCATGAATACTGGCTTTTGAAATGTGCACTGATAACAACCTAATGGTCTTTAGCCCAGAGGACACAGTGTCCATTTCCAAAAAGAAATTCAAATGTTGATTCATCGGACCACAGGACACTTTTCCGCTTCCCCTCAGTCCATTTTAAATGAGCTCAAGTCCAGAGAAGGTGGCAGCATTTCTAGATGCTGTTTATATGTGGTTTCTTTTTTGCAATTAAGAGTTTTAATTAGCATTTGTTGGATGCAGTGACTGCTTTCACAGACAGTGGTTTTCAGGAGTGTTCCTGAGCCCATACAGTGATTTCCTCTACAAAACCATGTCAGTTTTTAATGTAGTTCCACCTGAGGGCCCAAAGATCGTGGACAGCAAATACTGGTTTTCTGCCTTGTTCCTTGCGTACAGAGATTTCTCCAGAGTCTCTGAATCTTTTAATGTTATTATTATGTACTACATTATTATGTAGACAATGAAAAACAAAGGTTCTTTGCTATTTTATGTTAAGAAACTTTATTCTTGAATTGTTGTTCTTGAATTTGATCATGCAGTCTTTAACAGAGTGGTGAACCCTCCTCATCTTTACTTCTGAAAGACTTAGCCTCTCTGGGATGATCTTGTTGTACTCAGTCATGTTACTGACCTATTGCCAATTAACCACCAGGTGTAGCATTACACAACTTTACCAGCCTTTTTTTTTTGCCCTGTCCCAACTTTTTTGGAATGTGTTGCAGGCATCAAATTCAAAATGGGCATATATTTTTCAAAAAACAATATAATTTCTCAGTTTCAACATTTTATAGTGTCATTGAAGCATGTCCAGTTAAATATAAGGTTTAAATGATTTGCACATAGTTGCATTTATTTTTCATAGCATCCCAACTTTTTTGCAAATTAGGTTGTACTATGACAGCAGTGATATAAGTTTGTTCATACACAAATTATTCAAAAGATCACAAAACAAATCATCTTCAAAAAGTATGTTAGGACTTGTAGCTCATCTCCAGGTAATTTTCCTCCATCATTCTCAGTTATCTGGTTTCTGTGAGTTTGGGCAGTATGCTGAAGGATGTTGTGCAAAAGGATTGTTCACATCAGCATTGGGGTTTGTGATGTAAAACACATCCTGTGAAAAGAGAGATAATTAGAGCCTGGCTAAAAATCAATTCAGCCTAATGGAAACTTGTAGTGCACTTTGTTTAGAGTAGCTACATAGTGTGGAGTTTCAGTTTCAGTTTGAAATGCTACAGTGCTGAGCCAGACTGTGTTGTTGTACAGCTGTATACAGAAGTTTGGGTGCCCTTAGTCAAATTCCATGTTTTGTTAGTTTTCTAAGTTAACACATCCTCTACAGACAACACACTTCTTCACATTTTAATGCATAATCACTGACTAAGGGGTTCCAGAGTCAATCCAGCTCCTGATGAGCTGCAGAGTGACTTCCTGTTGTCTGCTGAATGGCCACTAAAAGTTGCATATCCATGTCCTTTTTTAAGCTGTTTAGATTACGTAGTGAGAAGACGTGTCAACAGTCAGTCTGTCAGTGAAGTTTTCAATAATTTGTCCCACCTAGTTTCAAGTGGTGGTCTTATTGCAATTTGAGACCCTCAATTTGCCATTTAAAGGTGAAATGTGGGATTTTTTCTATCCCCATGTCTGAATAGAAATGCAACTAGTGGGCAGCACAAGCAACCGATACAGTTAGAAGAAAGAAAAACTGCACAAAATGCTTATTAATGATTATTACAAAATCAATGTAGTTGCATCGGCACCTTCAAACTTATGTGCCATAATATATCAATGCATTCTTACACTTTTAATGCACAGTATTGAAAAAGAAACCTTGATACACACATTATATGTCTCCTTGAACACTCATGGAATAACAAATAAGTGAACACATTCTCTACAGAGAACGCACTTCTGCACATTTTAATGGACAGTTTGTTTGCTGAATTTAATATATTGCAGTGGAGGGGATAAAATGTGCAATGTACAAAATTTGACATTTTATTTTTTTATATTTGACTTTTTGTTCTTTGTTAAATAGAAATCGTGCACTAAAATGTACAGACAAATTTAATGTTCTCTGTAGAGAACATGTTAAGTTATTAGTGACTTAGAAAATCAACAAATATGAACATGTGCATCCAAACTTTTGCATATGATCTTATAGTCCTATTCATGTGTTTACGTGTTCAAAATGTGGCAAAAGTTTGGGAGATATTTATATATATATATCAGAATCCTTCACGACCCACAGGTGGCATGAGATCTGGTGATGCTGGTGAACTTTTTCTTGGAACTGTTGGTACCAGCGACGAATGCTCTGAGCTGTTGGATTACTGCCATACTGACAGTCAGAAACTCTATGACCCCCTCTTCCAATTGGTATGTGATTGGTTCCTAGCCACCTAGCTGTTGTAAAAATATGGCGCTTTGAAACGCCATAGAGAAAAGACGAAACTACCGACAGCTACTACACTTCTTTAAATGAATGTTCTGTACTGAGCCACAGTGTGCCCTGAGAAACATTACATGATAACCCACAGGCTTCTCTTACCTGTTGACCGCTGTGAGCTTGGAATGGATTGACCATTGAGCAGCATGCTGCATAGTTTGGAGCCACAGTTACAACAGAGACCTTTAAAATAGAGAGATGGCGTTTATCACACTGATTTTCTATTCTATACCTGCTTGACACACCCAGTGATAGGTGGATTTTTAACTACTAACAAAATGTTCTATGCTGATCTTGGATGGACTGAGAAGTTCCACTGCTGGTCTTTTAGGGACCTTTTTGAACTCTTTTTACTTGACATATTCATAAATAAAGTTTCCTACATTCTACTTGGCTTGAATGCACAACCATCAACTGAAAGCAAAACCAAAAATGATTGTTCTACAGTATCAAAGAACTCTATTAGCCTCATTGTTGGGGTTTACCGAAGTATTCATGAAACATAACAGTACTGTCCAAATTGAAAAGGTCATTTTCAGTGGTACTGGGATACTCACCACTGGTTCAGTGCAGCAGGTGGCCTTGCATCCAAACACTGAGAGGCAGATGGAGACAGTGAGCTGAAGCACAGAGAAAACCAGCAGCACTCCACTAATTCCATGGGTTTGCTCCTGGTATACAGCATAACATTGAAATATAAAAATAAAGTTTTATTACTAACAATGAGGTTATTAGTAAACATAAATAATTAAAAATAAAATGAATATCATAGATGCAATGTCAGCTGCTTGATTTAAGATTTGTGATACAAGCACCTTTATTGTGTTAAATAGCTACAAACTTGTGTTTTACCAGCAAAAACATGTAAACATATAGTTTCCGTTCCTTAAAATCAAATTTATGTCCTATAACAACTTACAACAGCAAAAAAATCCAATACATACTAAAAACTGGAGGTAAGCCTCGCAAACTTCGTTGTACATGGGGTAGCAAGGATTTTCTCCTACAGATATTACAAAGTCAAGCGCCAGTAGAGAGACAGCAATTCCTGCAGCTACAGCGCTGGACACATTCATTCCTAGAGAGCCTTTCACCTGCAGATAGGAGAATAACCAGGTTTAATCAGGCTGTGATGAATCCAGGTTTAGATACATACTTTCAATGTTACAATCTTGAAGAAGATGGTTCTTCAAGGGTTATTTAGTAAAGAAAATGGTTCTATATAGAACCATAAATGGTTCCCTGAACCATTAAAGGGTTCATAAGATTAATGGAGGATGTTTTGTTTATGTTTCTGTGTAGAATCTTTTTGAAAATGGTTCTATATAGCAACAAAAAGGTTTTTCTCATTAGAAGATTGACATTGTAATAATAGCAGAACCCTTTCTGGTGCTATATAGAACCATATACAACACATTCTCTATCAATCTGAAGAACTATTTCACCATGTAAAGAACCATTCAAGAATGAAGTGATTCTATATAGAACTCATGGTTCTAAATAAAACCATTTCCTTTACCAAAGAACCATCTTTTTTAAGAGAGTTGCGTGAACCCACTTCTTCAGACCACTTGTGCCGTAGTTGATTGGACAGAAGGTGAGGTCACTATGGCTGGGAGTTGATCCCAAAACAAACAGATTGCACAGGAATTCCAAGGTAATTGAGAGTCGTCTCCAAAGCCTTGGACTTGATTTGGCACAGAGACGTTCATGTTTGCCCAACAAAGTAAAATGAAAAAATTTTCTTACAACCGAACAACATTGCCAGTGCCAAAACAATTACCAACTTGAAGGAGTTGACAGAGGAGGAGAATCAGGAACACAGCCAGTGGCCGCTGGTCAACCAAGTTAATTTAGCTAGCGTTAGCTCTCCAATTTTCCTTGCCAAGGTCAAATATATTATTAATCTGATACTCTTTTGCCAAGAGTATCAGATATTTTTGCCCTTCTCTACATCTTGGTTTTTAGAATTGTGAATCAATGCTTGGATTCCACTTCATCGAGTTCAGTCACTGGAAAGTCAACTCCAAGACTTTTGTAATCAAACATTCTAGATTTAATGCTATTAAATCTTAACCAGAAACAAGCACAACAATTTGTGAGAAAGGTATAGTGCCAGTAGCAACAGCAACCTTTAATGATAACTCTTAACAAATATAGATGTTGACGTACCAAACAGGGAGTAAGCCTGTTTGCTGCCGAAACAGTCAGAGAGCCAGCGATGATGTACTTAAGGATGAGAAAATAACAATTAATTGCAAATATTTACAGTTTGAAAATTATCTATTCCAGTGTATCCCAGTCATGCACCTGGAATCCCCCTGTCCGGCACATTTTAGTGCCCCTTGATTCAACAGACCAGTTTTAAACTCAGGATTGGCTTAGGACACTCAGTGCGCAGGACCGGAAAACACTGGATTTATTTCATATTTTTTGCTTAATATAGCAAATAATCCTAGATCTTACGATTATGGAGCCCCAGTAAACAACTCCAGTATAGACAGAAAACGGCGGCTCGATGACTGTCAACACGGTGCCGAACACAAGAGTTATGACTCCATTCATTATTTGGACGGTCTGTGAAAAAAGAAAAATCAAGAAATTATATAAATTATTATATATATATATATATATATATATATATATATATATATATTATATATATTTTCTTGTAACAAAACTCTCTGAATTTACCCAGTATGTAAAATGTTGATGGCAGCTCATGACATCAGTAGAATTCAAGATCACTAAATGTACTTACTGGCAATTGTTCTTTATCATTTATTACCTTGTTTATTACTGTACTATTATCTAGCTCACTTGCCACTTGAATAATGACTGGTGCACAAGCACACTCTGTCATTACAGGGATAGTTCAGCTAATAAAAAAACATAAAAAACAAACAAAAAAAAAACCAATTAAATCTTTCAGAGCACAAAAAAAAACAAAAAAAAACATTCCAGTTGGTGACTTACATGATCAGCTAGCTATCATTATCCCTTTAAGAGTCTAAAACTATCACTTTAATATTTAATTCATGTTTCACAGCAAATAAAACAGTAGATTTAGAGATAAAGAGAATGTAAAAAGTACTCTCTGTGTTGGACAGCGTAATTGGAATGTCTTACCCCAAGAGCTTTTGGCTGCGATCTGAGAAATCTCTGAAATCGGCCTTGAGCAGATGTTACTGTGTCAGTATTACTGACTGGTGTGATAATGGGGACCCCGGCAGTAGGAACTCCAACAGTAGGGACACCAGCACTGGGGACACCAACAGTAGGAACTCCTACATTATGGGCTCCAACAGTAGGGACCCCTACATTAGGGACTCCAAGAATAGGGACCCCTGACCCAGCCCCAACTGCATTTTGCCCTGGTGGGATCACTTGGGTCATCACCATGAAGCCATTTCTTGTATTATTGTCCGGTATGGCAGCAATGGACATCCTTAATGGAGATATATTCACCTGTGAGAAACCATCACTTTTAAATCACCATCAGGAGAACACGTCAATAATAAAAGAACAGTTTTTTTGCTATTAAATAAATATGTAACACTTCCCTTGATGCCTGAAACACAGAGTTGACATAACCTTGTCATAAACATTTCATAGCAGATTTCATACGCTGTTATGATCTGTCATTAGAAATTTTGTGAATGATATAATAGTATTATGTTACCGATAAGTATGTCATGAGTACTTTTAGCAAAAATTAGCATGCGACATAAAATGTCATGACATCAAACATTGTGGTGTTATGGGTATATTACAACTGTTGGTGATGGTTGCTTTTATATTACAGATCAGAAATTACGGCTTCTGCCATGGCATGTTTTTGGCATAAGAGAGAGTTTAGGTAAAGTGTTATGAAATAATGTCTATATAAAAAATCAATTCAACCAATCAATCACCTGTTTAACCCTTTAGAAAGCACTCCTCACTTCACTGTGTTAACGTTGTTAACCTCTTTTCACATCAGCCATAAAATTCAATTTCCATCTGTTTTGGAGCTCCTTCACTACTATGCACTACTATCTTCTTCAATAACAATGGTGGAATATATTTCCATGGAAATGTATACTATTTACAAAAATGGAAGTGAACTGGATTTTGTTTTTTTCTGGGTGAGCAAGCGAGCTAACATTTATAGTGCTTTTACTTTGATTAAATGCTGTTTGTTTATTGTGTCAATTATACAAGATTGTCTGATTGTAGAAAGCTGCAGTTGTCTGGTTTATCTCAGCATGGCCATCTTTGTAAAGAGGTGTGAATTGTTTCCGCAGCAGGGGGTTCTCAACCCTTATGGACGATATGGATTGGGGGGTGACCAGTATGTTTGAAACTTTAACCAGGTTTATGTGCCACACAAACTCTTTTATTTCAAAAACCCAGAGATATGGGCCCTTTAAGTCCAGAAACTACAGGCAGAAATGACAAAATAAATGTCATTCTTTTGCATTTTTGTGTATATATAACATTGTCTCTCTCTAACGTTTTAAATTCATAACAAAAATCTCAAAACTCAACATGTTTTTCAATTTGCCTTCATTGGTGTCTTACTGTATTTTCCAATGGTTTCTTTGTACTAATGACAGCATTTACACAGATGCTGCACGTTTTCTGAGATGTCACTGCAGTTCTAAGGCCAATTCCAAAAGCCATTTTTCCTTAAAATCAGCTTTTCTCTAAATTCAGAACCAAAAATCTCAGCTTGTATGTTCATTTCTAATCCCATTATAGGATAGTATAGACTGATTTACTAATCAAAAGGTCATAGCTAAATTTATTATTGATTTTATACTACAAAATGACAAAATGTTTCACAGTAACAGAATAACAATGCCTGGAGATGTCTAGCTTAAACAGCAAAACAATATTTTAATAATCTATTCTGTATTTCTCAAGTGCAGTTTTCTAAATCTGAACATGGCACAATCATCAACCAGCTCATTAACACTGGTAACATAAATTCTAGAACTCATAAGACAGTCTTAGCATATTGAAGGTTTTGTTTGTTATTATTGTGTTCAAAGTATGAGATTTTACATTAAAAAAAGATTATTTTTCTTATTTTGAGCCCCAGGTTTGATATGTTCTTGTCGACTAGCAAGCTGGTGTCACCTGCTGCTGCAGTGACACTTCAGTTTATACACCAATATTGTCTTTACCCCTCCAAAAAAAAAAAAGCCAATAAAGATAAAATAAGATTTGTAAAATTAAACACTAATTTAAAGAGTAATTCCACCAATTTGTTAATTTCTGGAGAATTCAGTAGTTGAGTCTAAAATGTACTATCCAAAACCACCAGTGAACCTACACAAGTCTTCTGATATTATATGTAATGTTGCTGATGGTAAAATAGTAGAAAATCAGTAGAAAGTCTTTTTGGGGACTGTTTGGTCTTCTAACATCCTGTATGTACTTCTCCACCATTAATAGACTTTATAAATATGTTTTAGGCCAAAGCCTTCTCAAAACTGTCAGGAAATAATGTCTCGGACATCAGGTAGCGTACTCATAACCGTTTCATGTGATAACTTTCTGTGAGGGAGCTTTTAGAGGTTGAGGTTCCTGTCACCACCACTGTGAACAATTCTGACTCAGTAAGTTTCTCTAGAATAGAGCATTTCACACCAAACCACTCTGAATGACTAAGAGAATGGAGAAATGTTAAAGAACAAATAGATAGAATTCCCCTTTATGGTAATAAGAGAGTAAGCCAGTAAAAGTAGAGCCAGTCTGCAATGACAGGCAGAGTTTTAACAGTCAAATGTTTAACTCACAAATTGGTGCAAGCCTGTGAGGTAGAATCATGATTAAGTGATCGGCTGATCTGTTACAATTCATGAAAACAGTAAGTGAAAATGCATCAAACAAATCTAAAAATGCATAAATTGGTAGGACTGTTGTAAGTGTGCATACACTCTAATCTGCAGTTCTCACAGCAAGTACATTCAGCAAAACACAAAAGTGAATCATCAGATAAATGTCTCATACTGATATATATATTTTACCTGAAATAGAACTCTGTTCTCTCTTCTACATGTGGATCTTGAGGAGCTCTTCAATACTTTATCACTTGTTTTATTCTTTTGGCCTCTTTTAAGTTCCTTGGTCTTGTGTGACCTTTGGAATCAATGTTTTCTAAGCACGCCTGACAATCATATGATATTGTGAATGTTTACTGTTACTGTCATTTCACGCACAGAGAGATAGCAGTGTCCTAATTCACCTGATAAGAGCAGAGAAAAGCATTTAATTTGATTATATTATTGATATTATTCATTTTTCCACTGGAGGAACAGCTACTATAGTTAATATCAATACTACACCCTAGAGGGAAAAAAAAAACACATGGGCCAAACCAAACATGGCAAAACATTAAGCTTTTAATGGTCTTAACAGCAAATCATTAGTCAATAAATAAGCATTAATTAAACAGATAGATGCAGTAAATTAGTGTGGAGGCCTCTGATTTCTCTCAATACTGAAGTCTTGTGTAAACTTGCAGACAGATTTTTACAGAAAGAAGAGTCAATATTGTTCCACTCAGCACCGGTGGCTTCAAACAGCTGAAAAACATTGTTGAGCTAGTTTGTGTTTAATGTGAGACCAGATATTCTCTATTGGCTTTAAATCTGGACTTTTACCGGCCAAGTCCATCAGTACATGCCATTAGATTTTGGGCTTGGCTATTTTTGTGTGTATATATACTGTACACAGTATTAATGTAATAATACATAGAGTTTTCCACAGCCTCTCATGTTATTCCCCTGAGAGAAACTGACACTTTTCCATGTCCTACATTGACCCAGTAATTCCCATCAAGCCCTAAAGCTGTGTTACAGAAATATTCAAACTCTAAACCTTATCTTATCTCTTTAGTCACTGTAAAAAGCTCCAATCAGGATTGAATTTAGGACACTAGCCATTAATTTCCTGAGTTCACTGTCTTATCATCTTATCTACTGATAAGAGCATTCCAGATGCACAATAACTTGCCAGAAAATCCTAACGGTACCCTATCTTCTTTTTTAAGCCATTTTTATTGATATGAGAATGTTTTCTAGGCAACTGTGAGAGGCAGCATAACAAATATACTAAGATCACCTGAACTATTGCAACACATTTTAAAATTATACGTTTTTTAACTTTTAAAAAAGTAATCCAGGAGTTAAACTTTGGATTTCACAGAACATCTAATTATAACTGAAAAGGAAATGTAAAGATGTTTTGCATTCTGTTAACCTCTTAACAATCCAGGTTTATTTCATACTATGGCTTATTATTCAGTAACTACAGAGACTTCAATACAAACTAATAGAGCTATTCTTAGGTTATAGAAGTGGGCCCATGGCTTGTTAATGCCATGTGTGTGTGTGTGTGTGTGTATATATATATATATATATATATATATATATATATATATATATACATATAATGTGTGTGTGTGTGTATCTCAGCACTCAGCACAGCTCAGCTAAGAAACTCACCATTACAAGATCAGAGTATCAAGATTTTGAAGAAAGTTGGTTTGGTAAGTTAACTTGTTCCAGTATATTCCAGATGTTACCCCCAGGCTAATAGTCTATGCTACGCTCAGCGTTCAGCATTCAGCAGGACAACATACTAACTAGTTACGTTAAATAATGTTTTTCAAAATGTAAGTTCACTTGTATTGTTGGATCTAAATACTGATTTGTCTTCCATGCCACACCATTTTTTAAATATATATTTATGTAAATATGATAATTTATGCTACCTAAAGCCTGTTTTTTTTTGTTTCTATAATGCCTTAATCTAGTGTTCACACTGGCTTGCTTACTGTAAATATTACTGTTATTGAGGACTTGTTAAAAATAAAAATAAAAAATGAAAATAATAAAAATACATTTTTCCATAAAGTAAACAGTACAATTAATAAATAAATAAAAATGTAGTGCTAATGCTCAGCCCAAAGTGAAAGCCTGGCTGAAGAAAATTATTTAAATAAACTGCTAAATGGAGAAAGATGGAGGAAATCCTAGATTTTGTTTAATTGAAAACAATGATTTTGAAGTTTTAAAGGTTGGTGTAGAAGAAATAAAAACAAGAGCTTAATAAGTTTAAAAAGGTATCTGATGGAATATTCTCTCTTTTCTGTCTTTGGCCAGTTTCCTTATTGTTAATAGATGCCATTTTTTCAGTAAGTTCTTGTTAGTAAATCACTCCAGACAGGCTGTTAATTTGCATAGCCTCCTTCCCTTTATGCTCTTAACAGCATCACTCCCTAACATGCATATTCAGAAAGTGAAGTGCCACGCAGCCCAGTGGCGACCTCGTGTGTACACACATAAAGGCTTCTGCAAATCACTCTTGGTTCTTTTGTGCTGGCAAACCTTAAACTTGTCTTAAATTTAAACCTAGTAAATCTGCCCCTTAGTCTTATAAGAGCTAGAATTGTCTTCCCTGCTAGATGTATTTTCACCAGATTTATTGTGAATGGGTCATACACAAATGTTTGTGCATGTAATACTGGAGTTGCTACAGTAGTCACTGCTATATACCAACTTATTCATGATTATATGATGACAATTTTTTAAAAGGTTTATGAAATGACTGAAATATTCCCTGCTATAAGTAGAAGAGATAACTTGTTATGCATTTTTGCCATGTTTTTGCTAATTGTTCACATTATTTGACATAGAAACAAACAGAAAAAAATGTTTGCTATTTGTTTGCTTGTTTATTTTTGCTTGATGCTGTTGATACACTAAATGGCCTAAAGTTTTAATCACACCCTTTGTTAACAGGTGTACACAATCAAGCACATAGCTATTCAGTCTATATAGACAAACACTGGCAGTAGAATGGGTCATACTAACTAGCTCAGTGATTTTAAACCTTATAAGATACCTATGCCACAAGTCGGTTTGTAAAATGTCTACCCTGCTAGATCTGCATGGTTAACTTTAAGTGCTATTATAGTGAAATGGAAGCATCTTGGAGCAAAAACGAAGCGGTTGATTATGCAAGCTCACAGATTAGGGCTGCCGAATGCTAAAATGCCTATTACTCTATACAGGGAAACTTCAAGACTTCTTGAAATGAAGATTTAATGTGTGTGTGAAGTTAAATGGTTTGCACAGTAAAAAATGTACATAATAACGATGAAGCCCTATACATGTTTGCACATGAATCAATAGGCTGATGCTATAATTATAGTTTTGTACAGTTTACTAGTGGTTGAAATGACTTTCATGTACACTTTCAGAAAAAAAGGTACTTTAATGTCAGTGGGCTGGTACGCCCAAGTGTATGTCTTCAATACTTTTAGTTAAGGATCATAATTGCACCATATTTCATTGAAATGACATTTTTAAAGTTGTATTGACTCCACACACCCTGTCTTATCTCCAGCATTTTTACTTTATTGTTCTGTTTTACCCTTCCTGGATCAGGGCCTTGATGTTGTGGAAGGGCTTGTATGGTCCTGTTAAGGTGAACAGGTTTGGAATGAAGACTAACACGATCCAAAATGAGTGAACACAATATATCGTGTAACCCTGCCAGAGAGAGGGTTACCCGGACCGACCCCTGGAGCCAGGCCTGGGAATAGTGTTCCTCGATGAGCACCTGGTGGCTGGGTAGCCAAGCCTGTGGGTGGACAACTGTGGTGAGGGAGGCCGTCAAGCTGAAGAAGAAGGCCTTCAGGGACTGGTTGGTCTGGTGGTCTCCTGACTTGGCAGATAGGTACCGATGGGCAAAAAAGGCAGCAGCGGTGGTGGTGGCAGAAGCAAAATCCAGAACATGGGAGAAGTTTGGAGAGGCCACGGAAAAAGACTTCTGGTTGGCTTCAAGGAGTTTCTGGACAACCGTCCAGCGACTCAGGAGCGGTTGGAGTGGCTTCACTCAAGCTGTACTCAGTAGGGGTGGAGAAATTCTGACTTTGAGAATATTTCTGGTCGGTGGAAGGAGCACTTTGAGGAACTCCTTAACCCGAGAGACATGCTTCCCTCACGGGAGTCAGGACCAGTGACCAGAGGCTGGGGTGTCAGACTCCATTTCCCAGGTGGAGGCCACTGAGGTAGCTGGCAATTGGTTTATAACTAGAGCAAAGGGGAGCTCTAAACACACTGCACTGCAAATTTCTGCCACTCTAGTGAACACAGCACAATTACCCCCAATTATCAATTCCAACACCTCGACTTGATCCCACCTAGGCTGGAGTGAAGACAGAAAATAAAAGTAAATTTGAAAAGAATGGACTTTCTAGCCAGTGACTCACAATACACTGAATACTCATGCACTATACAGCCAGCATGCTAGAGGGAAGCTCACACATACAAACACACATATTATCTGTGCGCTTTTCCTCCTGGGTTGCTGGAGCCTATCCCAGCGGTCACCTGGCAAATGACGAACTAAAAAACTGGATGGGAATGCACATATATGGAATGCTGGCATAGCTGGCTGAATGGACCTCAGGCGCACCAAACCCGCAAATAGCTGGATAGCTAGCTAGCTTACTAAAGTGCTTACTAAGATATCTTTAAGTTACCCGAACTCAAATTGAGGGCAGAGCCATGTTAGCCTTTTGATTGGTCAGGGTTATGCTGA
The DNA here is from genome assembly GCF_904425465.1 of Colossoma macropomum. Lineage (NCBI taxonomy): Eukaryota > Metazoa > Chordata > Actinopteri > Characiformes > Serrasalmidae > Colossoma > Colossoma macropomum. The sequence goes on from NW_023494789.1 coordinate 41,497,266, forward strand.
TGGTAGCCTAACCTACTTTTATCACTGCCCACTCTACATTGGGGGGAGAGCAATACTGGTGAAACACAGCAGACATTTATTAGACTTTGGGAAGAAATCATAAGACATACTTTGTACATTTACACTGGGCACCCAGACTAACTAATCAGAAAGAAAACTCAGATTTAGGTTCCCAAGGGCTTTACACTGCTGCTCTGTAATGGTACTGAATGCAATCCAGCAGCAATGCTGACCGCCCCAAAATGGCAGTGCTGTTGATGTGTCTGGCTGGACCTAACGCGGCATCTGTTTATGTATATCTATACCTCGCAACAGCCGAAAAGAAACTAACTTTAATCACTGAATACAGGTGTTTCAGCAAAGACAAATAAGGTGACATACAACCCAACACGCCTTTATGCAGCTAATACTGGATAAGGAGCTCCAGCATCAGGGAACGCTGTTACAAACACACCCGCACCCCCCCAGATTAGCCTAGCAGCAATGAAATGAAAGCAGCAGTAACAGAGAACTTGTAGAGAGGAGAATTCCCAGTAAGGAAGACCTGGTAGACACCAAAACTGCCCCCATCAGATGAACAGCACTTAAAGCTTTCAAGAGGAGAAAATCAAGCTGCTTCAGATCTGAAAACATCCACAGGAGTTTCTGTCCATCCTTCCAATGTGAGAAGACACCTCAGCGCTATGGATCTGAAAGGATGTGTAGCTGCCAAGAAGTCCTCACTGAGAAAAAGGAGAAAGACACATCAAACAAAGAAGCTGAATAATGGACTGACCACCCCAGAGTCCAGACCTCAACATTAGTAAATGGGATTACTGGGATCATGAAGGCAGAAAATACCACCAATCACTTGCTAGGTTGAGAGTGGTGCAGCCAACAGCCTATGCATGTAGGAAACTGCATAGAGATGACTGTCAGTGAACATGGTTTACACATGTTTTCTATCTGCTGTAATGACCTTGTATAGTGATTCACACTGTATAAACTATGCAGCTTATGAATCTCTCTGTATGTCTGTAGGTGAACATCACTGTGGCTCCAAACTAAGCAGGATGTCCTGCTTAAACCAATTAACAGGTAATAATATATAAAATTAGCCTTGGAGTCTAAGAGTAAATACTGTACAATTAGAGTTATATTTCTTTGAAAAGTATTACAGTTCTGTATTGTATATTTACAGCCCTTTACTGGCAAGCATTGACCACCATGACCAGTCCACCAATGGAAAGTCCTCCAGAGAACACTGAGGCCAACTAGATAACTGAGACTACAAAAATCTCCAGATGATCACCATAATGACATTATGTGTACATGCCACTGTATAACTATACAGCATTAAATATGTTTTATTTAGTACCAGAATGTATGCTATGTTGCTGATTTTATTGTTTATTGTGCAGCCTTTGATTTTATGTATATAATGTTTTTTATCAGTTTTTGTGATGTTTCATTTTGTTTTTTGTTTTTTTTTGTTTTTTTTTCTCCCAAAGTAATAGGGCAGAATGCTGTGATGCAAAGATGCTTCAGTGATGTAATAAAAATGTCTGTGATATTTTTTAAACCCTTAGAATCCTAGGATAATTTGGGGGAATTGTGTGGTATTTGGGTCAATTACAATTGCAATTGCTGTTGTATTTACATGGGACGGTCACACATGCCTGTTACGACCCTATACAATTTATTTTTTTTTTTTTGTGTGTGTGTAGAGTGTCTTCTTCTGTATTGATAACAGAACAGAGGGGTGATGCACAAAGCTACCACCAGGGGGAGCTGCTTTTAAAACGGAGACATCCATGAGGAAGTGTGGTGCTTTGCTTCCAGCATGGCTTCCGTTGCATTCTCGGTTACCTGACCCGTCATTTGAAAGAAGATTCTGCTATAGAGCTGTGTCTGTGTCAGAGCTTAAATGTTGACTTTCATCCTTCTGGTTTCATTGAGTTTGGGCTGTATGTTGGAAGATGTTCTGTAGGTGGGTTGTTCACATTTACAGCAGGATTTGTGATGTAAAACACATCCTGTGGGGAAAAAAGGATGGATATTCATTATTTATACTTGCTTTCTATATGTGTTATTATAAATCAGTTTCTGCTGGACAATGAACCCTAAGAAGTAGTTATTCAAATTTATGGTAACACATTTAAATAAATGCTTTAATAAATAACAACTTAATCATTATGTAGTAGTTAATGACTGTTACTATGGTTACATGGTCATGGTGGCACATATATAAACGCTACCATTTGAAATTATCATTAACCTAAGCATGCTGCTATTTCATAATTAATATGAATACTTTGCAATTATGTTGTAACTGTATTTTAATATCAACTAGAGTAAAATATGCTATATTAAATGAGTTCATTAAAATATTAAAAACATTATTTATAACAGAGAATTTTTATTTGTAAAGCCCAAACGAGTCACCATTAATCCAATACATTCATCTTTTTGGAACAGAAGGAACATTTACAAAAGCGAGACCACATATATTCTTGTGAAGTAAACCCTTATACTGGTAGATTGCAGACTTCTCTTACCTCTTGACCACTGTGAGTATGGAATGGATTGACCATTGAACAGCATGCTGTATGGTTTAAAGCTGCATTTACAACAGAGACCATTAAAATGGAGAGGGATTGAGTTTAACACCATAGGTTTCTATTCAATGGGGTTATCTCACAGATTTATATACTACAGATCAGCGCTTTCCAAGTCAAGCTTCAAATGGCAGGTAGGTAAAAGCTATTTACATTTACTCTATGCACTTTAGTACACTTCATATAGTTAAGCGTTCATGAAATGGACCCAACTGGCCTTGTGTCGGCTGTTGGAGATGGTGTAATGGTGTGGGGAATGTTTTCTTGGCACATTTTGGGCCTGATAATACCACTCTGAATGCCACAGACTAGTATTGTTGCTGACCATGTGCATCCCTTCATGACTAGAATTTACCATCTTCTAATGGCTACTTCCAGAATGATAATGCACCATGCCACAAAAGCAATCTCAAATTTGTTTCATACAATCAGTCACAAAAGCTGGACCATTCAAAAAAGCTGGGTCAGTAGGAATTTGAAATTAGAAATGTTGTGAAATGTTCATAAACAACTTAAACAGCTAATGCAATCATGTATATGTATAAATGAAGCATCCAGGATAGGTCTTTATTAGCAACAATGGGTGGAGACTCGCAACTTTGCCAAATTATGCGCCAGCAAATAATTTAAGAATTTAAGAACAATGTTCTTAATCAAACAATTGCAAGGTATTTATTTCAAGCTCTACAGTGCATTGAGAACGATCCTATAAAAAAAAGTCTATGCCAGATTAATGACGCATTTTTAAACTACAGAATTGTTTGCCGCTTTGTGCTCTTGAGCGTGCATTGGTTATGTTCTTACCTAAGAACAAATCCCAAATAAGAAAACATTAAAGAATGTCAGAATCTGTGTGAAAATTGCATGAGTGGGTTTTAAGAAGAAATTACTTCTTAAGAACAGTTGGCCAATGAGGCCCAATGTCCAGAAACACATTCGACTTCTCTGGGCTTGAGCTTATCTGAGATAGACTGTTGCACAGTGGAAACATGTACTGTGGTCTGACAAGTCAAACTGTTTATGGAAATAATGGCTGTTGTGTTCTCAAGGCCAAAGAAGAAAAGGAACATCCTGCTTGTCACCAGCGTAAAGCAAAAGCCAGGGTCTGTTGTGTTATGGTACGGAGGTGTATTAGTGGGTAACTTGCACATCTGTGAAGGCACCATTAATACTGAAAGACATACACATTTTGGAGCAACATATCGCTGCTGTCGGAAGAAAGACATATTTATGGAAATAATTGCAGTTGTTTTAGTTTGAATGCCCTTGTCAGATTTTATGTTTTCTAAGTGTACATCACATCCTCTACAAGACAATAACATGGAATTCTACAAGTCTACAAAACATGGAATTTGACCATGGGTGCCCAAACATTTGCAAACAACTGAACAATTATGAAATGATCTATTCCAGTGTATCCCAGTCCTGTTTCTGGAATCCCCCTGTCCTGCACAGTTTACAGATCCAACTGACCCATTTTAACCTCAGGAAGGGCTGAGTAGTGAAAAGTTACAGAGCTGGACTGGAAAATATGGTCTAGTATTGCTTTTGTTTAATGTAACAAAGAATCTCAGAACTTACGAACAGAGAGCCCCAGTAAACAACTCCACTGCAGACAGACAATGGTGGCTCGACGACTGTCACCACGATGCCAAACAGGAACGTTATGACTCCAGTCATTATTTGTACAGTCTGTGGAAAAAAAACAAACATCAATACATTGTGGTTATGTTTTTGTAGTTAAAAGTATAAAAAGTGCAATATATGCTGGAATCATTATTATTATTATTATTATTATTATTATTATTATTATTATTAATAATAATAATAATAATAATAATAATAATAATAGTAGTAGTATTACTGCTACTGAAACTAAGCATTTGATAGCATTATTTAAATTCTTAATTAGTCTGTACAGTAATACAGTACAGTACAGTACAGTAATTTAAAGCTGCACCATGTATTTTTTTTGTTGCTGTCATTTTAAATCTGAAAGAGGTATCAGAAGATACATCCTTCACTAAGTTTTGACTGAGTTCTCCTTGAGTTGTCTTTCAGTAATCAGATTCATCTGCTCGGGAAAGAGGTGCGAAGCGCAATCCACCTTACCAAATGTCTCTTTTGAAAATGAGTATGAATATCTTTAACTAGACTGGAATGTTATCATTCATGCTTGAATAAGAGTTAGTGATGAAATAAAACAATAATTTTCTTGTCTGTACTTACATTGAGTGTGTTACAGGCACTTAATAATCTGATTACTGCAGAAAATCAGATTTTGTCAGTAGCTGGTTCAGCATGTTTACATGTACTTGAGTAATCAGATAACGGGGAAACTCCAGGTCTACATGAGTTGGGCAGTGATCAGATTTCTGCTTTGCAACCAGCCAATAAACCCACAGAAGAAGATGCGACATAAATGTATTATAAAACTCAAATGTCATGCATCCTAAAGTGTTTTGTTGTCGTCTCGCAGATACTGTGTTAAACACTGCTTGCCGTTTCTGGGACAGCGCTTTGTTTTGAGACTGAGAAATCTGAAAGAAATCAGAGTGAGGGTTCACATGCGCTGAGAAATCTGATTACTGAGCCAAACTCCAGCTCTCTTCATCAGATTTCTTAATCAGATTTCTAGACCTTACTCTGATCTAAGAAATCAGAGTGTGCTGTTAACACAGGAGGCTAAAAAAATATCCTAAAAGCTTCTTGACAACTTCAGATTGATTTTTTTTATTAACTAAAGCCTGCCATCGAGGTCAGGCACCATGTGCAAATTAAAAGAAGCCTGAATGACTCACTTCAAATTGATCTTTAGTACCATTTTTCAATGTAAGTGACCAAATTCTCATTACTGCAACACAGTAAGATTTGAAGATGCATCTGTAAATCATGTTTTTTGTCCAATTTTTCTTTTCACACTCTATGTACTGTACATATATTTTACAAAATACAATATTTTGCAATTTTCTCATTACTGCAACACCTTGTCAACCATTGATTTTATTTGCACTTGCGCCTCTTGACATTATGTTGTTGTTGCAAGGATGATATTAAATTACAGATCTTCAATAGTTTTAAATGTAATAAAAATCTTTAAAACAAAAAAAGCAAACACATTAATTTTATCAGTAATTAGAAACAGATATAAGAAGAAACAATGATGATAATAATGATGGTAAACATTTTAATCCAAAAAACATTGTAATAGAAAAAATAATAAGACTGGCCTATTAAACTACATGTTTAAGTGATACTTATGACCCTCAAATATTTAAGAAGATAGTTTGAGGCAGTTTTGTGAGAATGACCCATTTACAGTCATTGCAAAAGTTTGAACACCACTACTAAAATTACGTTTGATTTTACAACTGAAAAAAGACATCCTCTACAGAGAGCACACTTAAATATGGAATAATGCATCATTCTATTTACTTGTTGCATTTAATATATTTGGACCCCCATAAGAGCAGGACCTGAGTCAATCCCCTCACCACCCCACCCCTGCTGGCTCCACCTCTGATGACAGTTTATGACAAAGAAGGCAGTTTGACGTCACTCACAAGAACTTGTCTTATTTCCTCATTACATGTATTACCTTGTTTATTACTGTACTGGTATCTAGTTCACTGATGAGGCATTTCACAATAACTAGTGCACACGCACACATCTGCCATTACAGCTAACTGATCATTTTTCAAACCTGCTAGCTAACATTATCTGAAAATAGTCCTGCCAAATGATTACTGTAATATTTAGTCAGTTTTACAGCAATAAAGAAGCAATACATTTATAGACCAAACAAAAAGAATGTAAGTTGATATGTACTGTAATGAACAGAATGTCTTACCCCCAGAGCTTTTGGCTGGAATTTCATACATTTCTGAAGTGGGCCTGGAGCAGATACTGTATTGATGTTAGTAACAGGTGGGATTACAACATTCTCGACTCCAACACTGGGGACACCGACATTAGGTACTCCAAAAGTAGTAACTCCTACATTAGGGACCCCTACATTAGGAACTCCAACAGTAGGAACTCCTACATTAGGGACCCCTACATTTGGGACTCCAACGGTAGAACCATCTGCATTAGGAACTCCTACATTAGGGACTCCTACATTAGGAACTCCAACAGTAGAAACACCTACATTAGGGACTCCAATATTAGGAAACCCAACAATAGGAACCCCTAGATTAGGGACTCAAACAGTAGGGACCCCTGGCCCAGCCCCAACTACATTTTGCCGTTTTTGCCACTATTGGGATCAGTTGGGTGACCACCATGAAGCCATTTCTTGGGTTATTGTCTGGTACAGCAGTGGTGGACATCCTTAATGGAGATGTGTTCACCTGTGAGAAACCATAATTTTCATCTTACTATCAGCAGATCTGTAACGAGAGTCATTTTTTATCACATTAACCCATTTAATAACAGCATAATGTTCTGTTATCACTGTTGAGGCTTGTTGTTCAGTTACTATAAATGTTTCAGTAACTACTATTACTACTATGAATCTATTATGTTCTGAAGTAATAAGACTCAGAAACTGAAAGTGTGGACCAACGTACAGACCATTAGTGATAAGGTGGTTTAAAACAAATCCATAACAAAAAAGTAATGAAAATAAGAGTAGCACAACTAAACCAAATAGCTCTGCTTTAAACCAATGATAATAATAAGTGGAAAATGTAGAACTCATTTATCAGGTAGTGAGTGAATAAAAATAGAAACAAAATGCAATAATAGTACAAATTAAACTTCAAGACTATCAGTTCTTTCTTTCACAAATTATACATACATAGTGTTACTACACTATATGGTACTATAGCATTTAAGTTAGTTTCGGAAATTAATTTGTTTGTCTGTTAGACCACTCTTTCATTTATTTAACTTCAAGATAAAATGGCCATTAAACTCAAGTTATTAATACATCAGTATCAAGGAAAGAAACATTTAACCTCAACAACTCGATATCATAACATTGTTTTAGTGTTTAGTGCATCACTCTTTACCTTTATTACAGCTTCCATTCTTTTCAGGGACTCACTTTCAAATTTTTAAAGAAACCTGCATCCATGCTTCCAAAGTTATCTTATACATGTGTAAATCATGCTGTAATATGTTTTCTACAAAGATCATGGACCAGTGTGCACAGTGCAAACATTCTCATCTACCGTTTTTACAACAAAAACATTTGGCAAATCACAAGAGCCAATCATTAAGGAAGAGTATTTTTGTTTTTTACCTGAAGTAGAATACAGCTTGCTTCTTCCTGCGAATCTTAAGGAACAGTTGATGTTTTATCTTCTGTTTTATTCACTTGGCCCCTTTTTAACTTCCTTGATTTTCTGTGTTCTTTGGAATTACAACACAAATGATGACAAATGGACTCCAAACACACCTGACAATAATCATATAATATACAGTATCTATTGAATAGCCTGGTGAAAGTCTAGTTCAGCCTGTTATTGCCACTAATAAATCTTAGCTTTCTAAAAACATCTTTTCAGAAGAGAATTTTTTTTTCACAAGAAATGGCACATCAGCATTGAGTTCTATAGTAATCCACTATGTCCACCAAAGCATATGATGTATGTACAGTGAGTATGTCAGACTTTCTGTAGAAAATGATCCAGAAAACACGCTGCAAATACAAGACACGATAGGCTATCAGCAGTAGAGCAGGGGTCACCACTTTCATCCACAGAGGGCCGGTGTGGCTGCAGGTCCAATTAAGCTGGAGCACCCCTGATTCTACCTATTTAAAGAGATCTCAATCCTCAAACAATTATTTCAAGGTTATGGGATGCCACCTTCGCCACATATTAGTTTGTGAAATTTACTGCCTTGCTAGATCTGCCCTTGTCAAGTGCTATTATTGTGAAATGGGAGCATGTAGGAGCAACAACAGCTCAGCCACGAAGCAGTAGATCACGCAAACAAAGCAGGGCTGCCAAGTGCTGAAACATGTTTAGCTCACTACAGAGTTCCAAACTGCCTCTGAAAGCAACATCAGCACAAGAACTGTGCATCAGAAGCTTCAGAGAATAAGTTTCCATGGCCAAGCAGCTGCACTTAAGTCTAAGATCACTATGCGCATTGCCAAGCTGGAGCAGTGAAAACATGTGCTCTGGAGTGATGAGTCATGCTTCACTATCTGGCAGTTTGATGGATGAATCTGGGTTTGGTAAATGCCAGGACAACACTACATACCAGAATGCACAGTGCCAACAGTAAAGTTTGGTGGAGGAGGGATGGTGAGCTGGGGTTGTTTTCAGGGTTTGGGCACCTTAGTTCCAGTGAAGGGTGATGTTAATGCTGCAGCATACAAAGACATTTTACACAATTATATGCTTCCAGCTTTGTATTAGCAGTTTGGGGAAGACCCTTTCCTGTTCCTGAGCCCCTGTGCACAAAGCAAGCTCCATAAAGATACTGTTTGACGAGTTTGGTGTGGTGGAACTCCAGTGGCCTGCATAGAGCCCTGACCTCAATACTCAACACATCCTGAAATAAACTTATATTTTATGAATTATGAAATATATATTCATTATTCACACTTGGTTTCCACTTGTGTTAATATAAATCAGGTCCTTCTGGACAATTAACCCTATTCCATAGTGCTATCTCTCAGATTTATATATCACAGGTCAGAGCTTTCTCTGAATACTAAACTTCAGAGACAGCTGATTGGAAGAAAAGTTCTTGCGCTTAGACAAATGAAGAAATTCACCATTTTCACCAAAGAGAAACCTGTAGTACTGGAAGTATTTGTGAAGAAAAAAAATATATAAATTGTAGGTACATTGTGATTTCCTAAAGCAACAGATTTCCAATACAATTCTGCCAGTTATACTGTTCAAGTGTAATTAATTAGAGACAACAACAAAGTAAAGTTAAGCTTATTTGACAAATAGGCTGTTTCTTTTTTGCATTGGAAAATCATTCTTCTAAAGAAAAGTTTCCTTTGGAGTTCCACAAGGTTCCATTTTAGGGCCACTGTTCTTCTCAGTGTACATGCTGCCTCTAGCAAATGTGATGAGGAAACATGGAATTAACTTACATGTGCGCTTTGACAATTTATACCTATACATTTATATAGTAGTGTCTATACCTTTATTTGTATATAGGTATAGACACTATATTTGGAAAGTCAAGACAGTGTTAACTGTCAAGTACAACCCCAACTCCAAAAAAGTTGGGACACTGTTTAAAATCTAAATAAATGTAAATAAAAACAGAATGCAATGATTTGCAAATCTCATAAACCCATATTTTATTCAAAATTGAACATAGAACATAGATACTTTTCACTCAAACTGTTATGCTGATAATATCATTTGTTAAAAAAAATAGAATGTAAAATAGAAATGTTTTCACTAATGATCTCAGACTTTTTGACCCTACCTTATATTATTCAAAAAAATTATAACCTAAATAAAGCACCCTGAATCAGCATGTTAGGACTTGCAGCTCATCTCCAGGACTATTTCTGATTTCAATAACAGTCTTCTGGTTTTGGTAAGCTCACACTGTATGCTGGAGGATTTTCTGTAGGGGGGTTGTTCACATTCACACCAGGATTTCTGATGTGAAGCACATCCTGAAATAAAATGATATTTTATGAATAATAAAATATATATTCATTATTCACGCTTGGTTTCTGCTTGTGTTAATATAAATCAGGTCCTTCTGGACAATTAACCCTTAGAAGTAGTTATTTGATTTCAAAAGTCAATTAGATATCTAGTGTAAACATCTAGTGTAAACATAGACTTAGACTGCAGTAAAATAATAGGCCCACATAAATAACAACTTCATCATTATGTCATACTTTTGTAAATGATGGTTAATAATTATTTCCTGGTTACACATGCATAAATGCTACCATTTCAGTTGTGATTAATCATATAATTAAGCCTTATTAACCATTTACTTTGTCACATACAAAAACTTGTGAATTTTGTGTACTCATATATATGTATGTATATATCCATGTATGTATGTATAGTACAGTGCATTCACAAAATAGATATGAAACCAAAACCACATATTTTTTTGTGAAGTAGACCCTTATACTGATAGCCCACAAGCTTCTCTTACCTGTTGACCGCTGTGAGTTTGGAATGGATTGACCATTGAACAGCATGCTGCATAGCTCGGAGCCACAGTTACAACAGAGACCTTTAAAATAGAGTGGGATGGAGTTTAACACCATAGGTTTCTATTCCATAGCGCTATCTCACAGATTTATTAACCACAGATCAGAGCTTTCCCCGAATACTAAACTTCTGAGACAGCTGATTGGAAGAAAAGTTCTTGCACTTGGACAAATTCACCATTTTCACCAAAGAGAAACCTGTAGTACTGGAAGTATTTGTGGAGAAAAAATATATAAATTGTAGGTACATTGTGATTTCCTAAAGCAACAGATTTCCAATACAATTCTGCCAGTTATACTATTCAAGTGTAATTAATTAAAGACAACAACAAAGTAAAGTTAAGCTTATTTGACAAATAGGCAGTTTGTTTTTGCATTGGAAAATCATTCATCTAAAGAAAAGTTTCCTTTGGAGTTCCACAAGGTTCCATTTTAGGGCCACTGTTCTTCTCAGTGTACATGCTGCCTCTAGTAAATGTGATGAGGAAACATGGGATTAACTTACATGTGCGCTTTGACAATTTAAACCTATACATTTATATAGTAGTGTCTATACCTTTATTTGTATAAAGGTATAGACACTATATTTGGAAAGTCAAGACAGTGTTAACTGTCAAGTACAACCCCAACTGCAAAAAAGTTGGGACACTGTTTAAAATCTAAATAAATGTAAATAAAAATGCAATGATTTGCAAATCTCATAAACCCATATTTTACTAATGACATTTAGAACTTGATGGCAGCAACACATCTCAAAAAAGTTTGGACAGGGGCTGGAAAAGTAAGTGGTACTAATTTAAAGAGCTTAAACAGCTGAAGGAGCAATTTGCAACTAATTCACATGGCTGGGTATAAAAAGAGCATTTTAGAGAGGCAGAGGTTCACCAATCTGCGAAAAACTGCATCTTAAAATTGTGGAACAGTTTCAGAAAAATGTTTCTTGATGTTAAAATTGCAAAAACTTTGGATATCCCACCATCTGCAGTGCATGATATCAAAAGATTCAGAGAATCTGAAGAAATCCCTGTACACAAGGGACAAGGCCGATGGTCAGTATTGGATGTTTGTGATCTTTGGGCCCTCAGCCAGCACTGCATTGAAAACAGGCATGATTCTGTACTGGAAATCACTGTATGGGCACAAGAACACTTTTAGAAATCACTGTCTGTGAACACAGTTCACTGTGCAATCCACAAATGCAAGTTAAAGCTGTATCATGTAAAGAAGAAGCCATATGCCAACACAATCCTGAAACACCACCGTCTCCTTTGGGCCAAAGCTCATTTAAAATGGACTGAGGCAAAATGGAAAACTGTTCTGTGGTCAGATGAATCAAAATTTTAAATTCTTTTTGGAAACCACGAACACCGTGTCCTGTGGACTCAAGAGGAGAGGAGACCATCCAGCTTGTTATCAGTGTACAGTGAAAAGCCTGCGTCTCTGATGGTATGGGGTTGCAATAATGCCTATGGCGTGGGCAGCTTACACATCTGGAAAGGCACTATCAATGCTGAACAGTATATAGAGGTCTTAGAACAACATATGCTCCCATCCAGACAGCGTTTTTTTTCAGGGAAAGCCTTGCATGTTTCAGCAAGACAATGCTAAACCACACACTGCATCCATTGCAACAGTATAGCTTCACTGAAGAAGAGTCCAGGTGCTGAACTGGCCTGCTTGCAGTTCAGATCTTTCACCAATAGAAAACATTGGGCGCATCATGAAATGAAAAATCTGGCAAAGAAGACCCAGGACTGCTGAGCAGCTAGAATCCTACATCAGACAAGAATAGGACAACATTCCTCTCCCAAAACTCCAGCAATTGGTCTCCTCACTTCCCAGATGTTACGTACAGGGCTGAGCCCTGCCCCCCACTACGGCTACTCAGACCATCTCTGTGACCGCTCATCAGACGTGCCAAACCAGACCAGAAGCAAGTGAGAGAGAGCTATCTCTGCTCTTCAGGACTGTTTTGAGCACACTGACTGGGAGATGTTCAGAGAAGCAGCAACCTCCGACGACTCCATCAATCTGGAGGAGTATACAGAATCAGTGACTGGCTACATCAGCAAGTGCATTGATGATGTTACTGTCTCCAAACTCGTCACAACTCACCCCAACCAGAAACCATGGATGACTGCAGAGGTGCGCACGCTGCTGAGAACCCGTGACGAGGCTTTCAAGTCAAGGGACAGAGCAAGCCTCAGGATAGCAAGAGCCAAGCTTTCCCAGGCCATCAAAGAGGCTAAGCGTGCCTACTCAAAGAAAATCCATTAACATTTTCAAAACACTGCTGTCACATCTCACCCCAACCAGAAACCATGGATGACTGCAGAGGTGCGCATGCTGTGCTGAAAAAGTCTCCAGTGTCCTGCCTCAATGACTACCATCCCATTGCACTCACTCCAATCATCATGAAGTGCTTTGAGAGGCTTGTCATGAGGCACATTAAAGACCAGCTTCCTCCTTCACTGGACCCACTGCAATTTGCATATCGCCCCAACCGCTCAATAGATGACGCCATCTCCACCACACTCCACCTGGCTCTCACCCACCTGGACTATAAAGACACTTATGTCAGAATTCTGTTCATAGACTTCAGTTCAGCATTCGACACCATCATCCCTCAGCAGCTGATTGGAAAACTGAGCCTGCTGGGCCTGAACACCTCCCTCTGAGGTCTCTTAGTCAGGATAGGTAATAACATCTCCAGCACCACCATACTTGACTTCTGAAGAGTGCAAGGTGACCACCGCCCAGTTAACATCACTGGCTCTGCTGTGGAAATTCTCCAGAGCACCAAGTTCCTTGGTGTCCACATTACAGAGAACCTCACCTAGTCCCTCAACACCAACTCCATAGCCAAGAGAGCCCAGCAGTCTTCCTACAGAGACTGAAGAAAGCTCATCTCCCCGCTTCCATCCTCACCATGTTCTACAGGGGGCATTCTGAGCAGCTGCATCATCGCCTGGTTTGGGAATTGCACTGCCTCCGACCCTACAGAGCATAGTGAGGACAGCTGAGAAGATCATCAGGGTCTCTCTCCCGTCCATCACAGACATCTACACCACACGCTGCATCCGGAAAGCCACCAGCATCGTGAACTACCCCATCCGTCCCTCACACAGACTTTTTTCACTGCTGCCATCTGGCAGAAGGTACCGGAGCAACAGCTTTGTCCCCCAAGCAATCAGGTTTTTAAATTCACAAGGACTGAACTAAATCCCCCCCCTGCCAACACACACACACACACACACACACACACACACACCTCTTTTGATGCTCTACTTGCACTGTCTTTCGGGAACATTGCGGCTAATACTGTGTTTACACTGTTTTACTACCTCAGTAACTGCTGTGTTTATACATGTTATCTGACGTAACTTACAGGTCACAGCATGTTAAATATGTCTGCACCTTATTCCACTACCTCATGTCCAGAAATCTGTGCTGTGTCGGTGCTACACTGTCCTGTCTGTTTACTGTGTCTAATGTCTGTTTAATTTATCGTATTTATTGTATTGTTTCTAGCTTAAATTTTGTTTGCACACTGTCTGCACGTTCACACTTTGTAATTTTGTACTTTGTACTTTTGTACTTTTGTTCCTTGTTGCACCTTGTTGTTCCTGGAGGAACGTAATTCTGCTCCACTGTGTACTTGTACATAGACAGAATGACAATAAAAGCCTCTTGACTTGACTTGATATTTACAGACTGTTTTTGAAAGAAGAGGGGATGCTACCCAATGGTAGACGTGGCCCCGTCCCAACTTTTTTGAGATGCATTGCTGCCATCAAGTTCTAAATGAGTTAATGTTTTTCATGAAATGGTAAAATGGCTCACTTTCAACATCTGATATGTGTTCTATGTTCTGTTGTTAATAAAATATGAGGCTGTGAGATTTGCAAATCATTACATTCTGTTTTTATTTACATATATTTACGTTTTCACAGCGTCTAAACTTTTTTGGAATTGGGGTTGTAAATTGTGTCAGATATTTCTCAGTGGATGTTGCAAAACAGTTGGTAGATTAAGAAATATTATTAAATTTTGGAATTTTCTATTTCAGAGAGATACAGAAAAACTTGTCTATTCATTTGTTTCAGACAGAATTCATTGTCACGATGCTCTTTTAGCAGGCTTCCTATGAAAATAGTACATCTTCTACAACTCGTGCAAAAAGACAACACATATCACCCCTTTTTGAAGAAACTGCACTGACCAGGGGTTGAAATTGAAGTGCTTGTATTTGTTTCTAAAGCTCTAAATGGCCTAGCACCTACATATCTCACAGAATACCTCTCTATTCATGTTCCAACTTAGATCTGCATATACTGCTCTTCTGTAATTCCTCTCCATAAATTACAGAAAAAGTGGAGAGGCCTCTTTCTGGTATGCTACTACTGTGGAACTGAATACCTTCCACAATTAGTCAGTTAATGTTTTTAACTTCACTCTATTTTAATGTTTTATTTAGATTAATACAATTTTAGGTTTTATTAAGCTCTGAAGTTAGTCATTATTATATTGAATGTACATTTCTAGGAAACAAACTATAACTGTACTTTACATTGTGTAAGTTCATTAAATTGCCAAAAAAAGGACCATTTACAAGGTCCAAAAGAACCTTTTGACATTATTATTTAGGTGGCAGAAGTGTTTACGAAATGTACATGTTCAAATCCAAAAATGTTCCGTGTTACTGTGATGCTCACCACTGGTTCAGTGCAGCAGGTGGCTTTGCATCCAAACGCTGAGATGAAGATGGAGATGATGAACTGAAGCAGAGACAAAACCAGCAGCACTCCACTGATCCCAAAGGTCCTAGTCTGGTATTCAGTGTGACATCATTTGTTAATAACAAAAAAATCAACTAATATCTTAGACCCACAACTTCACACAGTCTGTTTGATTTACAAAACTCAATTTCAAAAACTAGACATTCTTTAAAATGTTGACTGTTCATAACATAACCATGTATTTTCAAGAAAAAAAAAAACATAGTTCATACAATAATACATCAAATATCATGTTTTTGTACTGTTACTACAGGTCAAAGTGGATTTACAAGTCACAGTTTCCGGTTTTGATTAGCATTTCACACACTGCATTGTAAATTGATTTAATTAAGACTGACTTCTGACAGTGGGAAATAGATACAAACACTGATTTGACCATCAAAAACATAATGTAAACATGTAATTTCTCACTTGGATACGGCACGTTTAAATCCAGTCAAAATGATTTAAACTAAGCATCTTGTACAAAAAAATCATCCAGCACTTACCAAAAATCTCCTGTAAACCTCATCACAATTATAGGAGCCGTAGTGGTAGTCGTAGCAAGGGCCGTATCGATATACTATGAAATCCATTAACAGTAGAATGAAAGATGTTGCTGCAATTATAGCATTGACCACATTCATTCCCAGAGAGCCTTTCACCTGCAGGACAGAGATGATTAGAGCAGAACGGATTTAAAGAATAACTGCATCACTGTTTACTGCACAACTGTTTCTCTGCTAAACTGGAACTGAGATTAGCCTTTTGAAAATATACAAAAGAGTATTTTGCACAAATGCTGTGATTATTTTGTATAAGTTTAGCTGTTAGAAGTTGAGGTGCCTATTTTTGATCATTTCACATTTACACAATTATTTAGTCATACAAGTTTTTGAAATTATGCAGTTATGCAATGAATGACATTTTATATTTTATTAATTCCATATCATATCCAAGTTAGTGCTCACTTTTGATTCTTTTAGTTCATTTCTATGGTAAAAATGATGAAAATGTGTGAGTGTATATGTATATAATGAAAATGTGCATATGTATATGAATCAATAAGCTTCTCTTTCCACAGAACAAGACTGCATGAAGAACTTTATCAAATCCAAATAATAATAAAGAATTCTCCCCTTCTACTTACAAACACGAATGTGGTTTGGATGGAAAGCTTAGAATCATAATAAGTATGATGACATGCTCTTATTGTTACTACTGATAACTACAACTGCTAATGTTAACTATTTAAGAAATACTGACGTTGACATACCAAACAGGGATGAAGATTCTTCTCTGCTGCAACAGTCAGAGAGCCAGTGATGATGTACTGCAAGGGTAAGAAAAAGATACGTTTATTGGAATTTATTATAGTCATATGCAAAAATGTGAACACCCCTTGTCAAATTACATGTTTTGCTGATGTTCAAACAAAAAAAATGTGTAAACAAATTACACACTCTACAGGGAACAAACGTGGTATTTGTCTGTAAATTTTAGGGAAAGATTTGTTTATTTGCTAAATTTACACATATTAGAAAACACAAATGCACATGCACGCACACACACACACACACACACACACTCTATGCCACTTATCCTCCTGGGTCGCAGAGGGTGCTGCAGCCTATCCCAGCAGTCATCGGGCAGAAGGCAGGAAACACCCTGCACAGGTCATCATTCATCTCAGGGCAGACACACAGACATACACATTCACACCTAGGGGCAATTCAGCGTCTCCAATTGTCCTGACTGCATGTCTTCGGACTGTGGGGGGGGACCCACACAGACATAGGGAAAACATACAAACTCCACACAGAAAGGACCCTGGTCGCCTGGCCCGGGAATGGAACCCAGGCCCCTCTTGGTGTGAGGTGACAGTGCCGCTCTTTTAGAAAACAATAAATCTAAAACATAAAATGTGCCATAACTTTTGCACAGGCCATTTTGTGTTTTATTTCACTTTTATTCCTCTTTGTGCATTCAAATGTGCGCAAGTCTACATGGAATTTGACCATGGGTGCCCAAACATTTGCAAACAACTGAACAATTATGAAATGATCTATTCCAGTGTATCCCAGTCCTGTTCCTGGAATCCCCCTGTCCTGCACAGTTTACAGATCCAGCTGACCCATTTTAACCTCAGGAAGGGCTGAGTAGTGAAAAGTTACAGAGCTGGACTGGAAAATATGAACTAGTATTGCTGCTTTTTAATATAACAAAGAATCTCAGAACTTACGAACAGAGAGCCCCAGTAAACAACTCCACTGTAGACGGAAATCATTGGCTCGACGACTGACAACACGATGCCGAACAGGAAAGTTATGATTCCAATCATTATTTGGACAGTCTGTGGAAAAAACAAACATCAAGACATTCTGGTTACATTTTTATAGTTAAAAGTATAAAAAAAGTGTAAAATAAGCTAATAATAATAATAATAATAATGATAATAATAATAATAATAATTTATTATTACTGGTACCGAAACTAAACCTTTTGATAGCATTATTTGAATTCTTTGCTTATCTATACAGTAATATTTTGATTAAAGCTTAAAAGTGTCATTGCTGAGCCAGAAGATTAAAAACAGGCTAAAATATAGTGAGTGTGTGCTGCTATGAGTCGTCCTCTAAAGCCTGAAATAATCATGTAAAGGTCAGAGGCGTCGGGTCGGGAGATTTTCATACCACATCATACGTCTTCATCTCAAAAAGAAGGTCCGGCTTGATGTTTAGGTCCCAAATGATCTCAAAATCAACATTATACTGATGAAGATGTGATGATTAGTAGATAATTCACCTAAAGCTGCTCTATTTGCGTTGTTACATTTTTTTTAAAGGAGCATTAATACTGAGTCAAGGTCAGTATTCTTTTAGACAACATCAGATGTCTTTAGGTATTAATGTCACATGTACTGGCTCAAAAAGAAGGTCCGGCTCAATGTTTAGGTCTCCAATGCAAAATCAGCTTTGTACTGATGATGATATGATGACAAGAGTAGATAATTCACTCACATCCTCAAAAGACGTGTCCTTCACCAAGTTTTAACTGAGTTCTTTTTGAATTCTCTTTCAATCATCAGATTCATCCATTTCGAAGAGGGGTTTGAGACACAACCCATGTTACAAAAGGTTCTTTGCTTGCAATTACATATTTCCGTCAGAAGGGTCTCCAAAATCTAAATCTATCTTTCACTAGACAGGAATGCCATCATTTACATTTGAAGAACAGCTAGTAAGAAAATAACACGACTGTTATCTGGTCTTTACCTTGATTATATAGATTATACTTTTATTACAAATGCAGACAAAATGCTACATTGATAACAGTGTGGAGGAGGATTGCATTGCCTTTTTTCTAGAGGATGAAAAATTACCTATAAGCTAAATTGACAACTCCAGATGTTTTTGTTTGTGTGTTTTTACACAAACCGCCTGCCATTGTACATAAAAATAGCAAACAAAACTTCTCCCTCTCAGTGAAAACAAATCTCAAAACTTTTCAGCTGAACAGGTATCATTTTGTGTTAACAGATATTTGATAGTGATTTCCCTGATTGCTACCATCCTGCTGCCTACACTCGCTGTGCTTTGTGTTTTGATGGATTGATTTCATCATTTCATCATTTCATCATTCATCAGCTTTTTTTCTCACCCTCTTGTTGTCAGCCAAAATCCAAAAAACTTTGATAGAAAAATGATGTACTTTTTGTAAATTAAATGAATATTTTTTTATCTACATGATGCTTATGACATTCAAATATTTATGGAGATGGTTTGTGGTGGTTTTGTGAGAATGACCCATTTACAGTCATTCAAGCAAAACTTTGAACACCCCCCATTAAAATGACATGTTTTTGTTGATTTTCTAAGTGAAAATAAGTTAGCACATCCTCTATAGAGGACACGTTTATAAAGGGAACAATGCGTAATTTCTATTTGTTTTCTGCATGTACCATGTTCGAAAAAAATGTAACTTTTGCAAAGGCCATATTTTGTTTTACTTTTTGATTTTATGTTGAATTCAGCAAAAAATAAACAGTAACTGTGCATTAAAATGTGCAGAAGTATTCTCTTATTTTCAGTCAGAAAATCAACAAAACATCATTTGTCGGGGGTGCCACAACTTTTGCATAGGACTGTATATCCCTGTATTAGAATTCTGATAAGAATGTTTTACATATTTTACTACTAATGTCTACTTCTGATTATGTCAAGGGCAGGCCTAGGGCAACTACCCTAACACACACACACACACCCAAGAGCCCCACTGCTCAGCCTCTGATGTCAGAATATGACAAGTCGCTTGAGATTGCTTAGCGGAAACTGTTTCATTTCCTCATTACAGGCATTTATTACTTTGTTTATTACTGTACTGGTACGAAATTCACTGATACTGCCTTGCACAATGACTGACACATACACACAGACACAAACACACACACACACATCTGTCAATAAAACTAGCTTTAATAGCATCAGCATTTGTGGACGATATATATATATTAGACATATATATATATATATATATATATATATATATATATATATATATATATATATATATGTATGTATATCTATATATATATATATATATATATAGATATATATATATATATCGTCCACAAATGCTGATGTATATATGTATATATGTATCATATGTTCCTAACAATGAATTAAAGCTTTCAGAGCAACAACAAATCTAATAGTTTCTGTGACCTGCTAGCTACAACTATCCATTTCATAGTCCTGCTGTTTTAAGTCAATTTAACAGCAAATAAGAAGCACTACATTTATAGACCAAACAAAAGAATGTACCATTATGAATGGAATCTCTTACCCCGAGAGCTTGTGGCTGGGATTTCAGAAATTTCTGAAGTGGGCCTGGACCAGATGTTACTGTGTTGATGTTATTGACAGGTGTGACAACAGGGACTCCAACGGCAGAGACCCCTGGTCCAGCCCCAACTGCATTTTGCCCTGTTGGGATCAGTTGGGTCACCACCATGAAGCCATTTCTTGGGTTATTGTCTGGTATGGCAGCAGTGGACATCCTTAATGGAGATGTGTTCACCTGCGAGAAACCAGAATTTTCACCTTACTCTCAGCATATCTGTGATGAGAGTCCTTTTTTTCAGATTAACCCGTTTAATGCAGGCATCGTGTCTTATATCATTCAGTTACTGTAAATGTTTCAATAACTATCATAAATCTATTAGGAAACTAATGTGTTTTGGAGTTATGAGACACAGAAACTGAAATGTGGGTCAAAATACTGACCCTTAAAGTTTAACAGGGTTTAAAAAACACATCTTAAAAACACATCAATAACAAAAAAACAATAAAACATATGAGTAGCACAGCCAAACCAAATAGCTGCAAAGTTCAGTCTTAGAAGCGGGTTGCTTTTTCTGCTTTTCACACCCCAAGTGATTTATCTATATGTATCTTATGTGTGTGTAATTTACTGTTAAATACTATCGATGTCAAAAAAAAAAAACAGTCTCTCAATTTTTTAACTTTTTAAAAATAATTTGAGAAAATGACTACATTGGGTGGAAGCTCCATGACGAATGCACAAAAAGAAATGCTCCAAATTACTTGGGATAAAATCTCTTTAACGTAACTTACATTGAAAGATGGAACATTTTTGTCTTCTCCTGTAAAATCGCCATTTTAGAGACACTTGTTTTCTTTGGACAGTGATGATATGTTTTCTACTAAAACCATGGACCAGCACGCTTTGGTTAAAATTGTATTTAAAACAATCTTAACTGCAGTTTGACAACTAAAACATTTGGCAAATCACAAAAGCCAGTCATTAAGGAAAGGTATTTTCATTTTTTACCTGAAGTGGAATTCAGCTTGCTTCGTGTAGATCCAAATGAACGTTTGGCGTTTTATCGTCTGTTTCATTCACCTGGCCCCTTTTTAACTTCTTTGGTTTGTGCGACCTTTGGAATCATAAAGAAAGTGATGATAAATGGATTGCAAACACACCTGACAATAGTCATGTGATATCTATATTGAAGCCTAGTAAAAGTCTAATTCAGCCTGTTTTATTGCCATTAATGCCATAAATGGACATCCAGCAGGTTTTAAATGAGATACAGACATCCAGCAACTTTTAAATGAGATGAACATCCAACAGCATTTAGTTGGAACTATGCATATTCAGCAGCTTTTAGCTAATATGTGGAGATCAATAGGCTTTTAGATTTAAGTTTAGAGATCCAGCAGCTTATAGGTGGACATATGAAGATCCAACAGCTTTTAAGTAGATATATGAAGACCCAGTAGCTTTTAGGTGGATATATGGTGATCAAGCAGCTTTTGGATGTATATATGGAGATCCAGCAGCTTTTAGGCAGATATATGGCGATCCAGCAACTTTTGGATAATTTAGTTTGGGTAATATGGAAAATGAGCAGCTTTTATATGAAACATAGAGTTCCAGCAGATTTTAGGTGAATATATGAAGCTTTTAGATCAAATATGTTGAACCATCAGCTTTTAGATGGATATGTGGAGATCCTGCAGCTTTTTTGGTATGCAAAAGTTTGAACAGCCCCAGCCAAATTTCATGCTTTGTTGATTTCAATAAATTAAAAATTTCAGAACATAGCAGAAATATTTGTTCATTGTGGAGGATGTGTTAACTTTTTTACGTTTAAAAAATCAACACTGCATGGAATTTGACCAGGGGCGTTTGAACATGTGACGGTATATGTTTAGTGCATTTAGGAAGGTGCACCCACATCACAGTCCAAAGCAGGAGGTGCTATTTGTGGACCATAACAGGTATGCAAGCATGTTAATATACACAATGTTTATGATGTTTTTGACTACTGTTTTTATAAATTGCACTCAAAATGTATATATATATATATATATATATATATATATATATATATATATATATATATATATATATATATACATATATATCAAATATAAAAATAAAATTTTACAACAGACTCAAAATCCATATCAAAATTTTATACATTTGACATATTTGCCTAAAAACAAACTTTTGTAGTCATTTCAACCTTAACATTATACATGTAACCCCTAAACCTCCAAGCATATTATTCAGAATATACTCAATATTAAATGTAGGTATTGATATATGGTGTTAGTGAATCAAATGCTGAAATGCACAAGCCTCTTTAATTTATTTTGTGTGATTTATTTTTCTTAATCCTGTGAGAAAAACTCACACTTTCCTGTTTTATGTGTTTTTTAACACAGTAGTGGCCATCAATAACAGGTTGACAATAAAACATTTTCTGAGTGTATCATTTTATGAAAGTTGCCTCAAAAAGTCTGCGAAATGTTTCTGGAAGTGCTAATCTCAGGGAGGAAAAACAGACAACCTGCATCATTTAGCAACAGCATGGTTTAATTTGGTTTAGTAATCAAATTTGATATGAAATATTTTGATATGAAAGCATTTTCAATTTGGTAGCAATGAAAATTCAAGGTAGATGGTAAGATATGAAAAAAAAAGTATAACATAAACAAAAGAAGAAAAAAACTAAAATATAATTTCGTTCATTACACTGCCATATGTCATCTTAAGTAAATCTGTTTTTAATGTGGATTAAATACCTATCAAGCTTACATTCCTAATATTCCCTGGAACGCTATTGCAGAGTTTAGGAATTACACAAGAAAAGAATCTCCCACTAACTGAGCTGTAAGAAATCCTTGGAGTTTGCAGTAAGCCTAAACTGAGCAAATTAGCCTGGACAGTTGAAAACTATTTAACAACTATTTTTCTTCCTCTTTTAAAACCAATCACCTTAATTTCACAGACTTTCATTATTACAATACTGTCCTGCTCATTACCACATAATGCTACCTTTTATGTTTTCCAGTAAATAAACAGAAATTGCTGAAAATTTGCTGAAAAAGTGCCACATTTATGTTTGTTCCCTGTAGAGGATGTGTAAGAAAAACAATAAAAAATCTCATTTGAACAGAAGGGGTTCAAATGTTTACATAACACTGTATATGTAAACATGGAATATAACTTTATTGTTGTAGCAAAACTTCATAATAAAAAAATTGAGGAGGGACTTCAGATAAGAAGAATAGATGTTCTTAACGTTAATGTAGAAAGATTTTATTCCAACTACTTCTGAAGCATTTCTATTGGTCCATTTGTCATTAGGTAACCACAATTTAAAAAAAAGGAGCCAAAGTATTGATGCGACAGTGACAATAAATGACAGTAAAAGTACAAATAGAGAGTACTGGGAAAATGTCAAAGGCCACCCTTCATTTGAACCAAAGTACAGTCTAAGAAGTTGGTTGAAGTTTCTTCTTCTCACAGTCCAAGTAATCCCAAACACTTTCAATAAGGTTTTCAGATCTCAAGCAGCTTGATTTTCACCTCTCTCACAAATATGAAAGCTTTGGGTGCTGTTTATCTGATTAGGACAGTGTTGGTCATCTACCAGGTCTTCCAGGTGGTTGACTTTCTGCTTCCTTGTGCAAGTGGATTATCTTTTGTCTGATCTCCTCAGGAATATCTCCTGACATATAAATACCTTGTACTTAATGGCTGTATATTAAATAAAGGAGGGGTGGCCTGATTTTTGCACTCTACTATACAATTATTGAAAAGACAGTATATTAAAACAAAGCAATCTTAAACAGCATGTTAGGACTTCTAGTTCTTTTCCAGGTCGTTTTCTCACTTCGCTCTCAGTCATTTGCTTTGTGTAACACACACGCTGTACGCTGGAGGATCTTCTGTTGGTGGGCAGTTCAGGTTTGTGTCGGTGTTTGTGATGTAAAACACATCCTGTGAAAAGAGAGAGATATTAATCACTGATTCTGCTCTGTGTGCTGGGTCTTCTTTGGTATTAGTATAAAGTGCTGAGTTAGTATAGTGTTGCTTGTTAATCATAGCGTTTGTATTGAATTTTATATGAATGATTCCATGACCGAGGTGCCATTTAGCCCTTGTAACTTAAATAAAAAAGTCTACTTTTATCATTCTTCAACACGGAATCTAAAAAAAAAAGCATTTAACCATTCAAAAAATGTCCAGAACAATATTTCATTTTTATGAGGTTTCTTTGCTGACAGTGGTTTAAATAAGTAACAGGACATTTTTTTTTATTATTATTATTATTTTAACACAGATTCAGCAATTACAAAATATGTGGTTACCATGCAGTTTTTAATTTGAATATATTTCTTTTCAAACTAAAATTTGAGTGACAGGTTTGAACTTTTAAGTAGACTTCATGAGTCAATATCATAAAATCAGTAAGAATAAAGAAAAAAAAGACATTACAAAATGTACTTTTCTTTTTCCCATGATCAAGAAATTGAGGTGATGCAAATTCCTGTTGAACATGTGACTTGTGCAGTGTTTCAGATCTTAGGCATCTGGGCAGTGCAGCATGCCCACTCTAATTAGAGGTGGACAAATCAAATGTGTCTTCTCTTTCACTTTTACAGTTTACAAATTTCGATTTTTATGTAATTTTATTAATGTTGCAAAACTAAATTGTTACTTGAGAAGGAAATCAGTGAAAATGCCTCAAATTTTGCTGTGATGTTCAAGCAGTTGCCCCACAACACAGATACATACATACATTTAAGGCCTATTCCAGCCATGCACACTCTTAAAAAAGATGATGCTTTAAGGGTTCTTTGGTAAAGACAACGGTTCTATATAGAACGATGAACACTCAAAGAACAATCTGCATGAATAAATGATTCTTTACATATTCAAATGGTGCTGCAGATTGGTGGAGAATGTGTTGTAAATGGTCCTATATGGCACCAAAAAGGGTTCTTCTTTTAGTGGCAGAACACTTTTTTTTTGGTGCTTTATAGAACAGTTTTCAAAAAGGTTCTGTATAGAACTATAAATAACACATTCTCCATCAATCTTTGCATGAATTTCACCAAGCATGCAAATGATTCTTTGAGTGTTTTTGTTTCTTTATAGAACCACTGCCTTTAATAAAGAACCATCTTTTTAAAATAAATTGGATCTCATAAATTTATAAAGTCAAACCTCCTTTTAACAGCCTACAGACTCTCTTACCTGTTGACTACTGTGAGCTAGGAATGGACTAACCACTGTAGAACATGCTGCCTGGCTTGGAACCACACTTACAGCAGTGACCTTTAAAATGGAGAGAGATGGAGTTTCAAACAACAGCATTATCTCACATACAGATGTTTAACATAGATCAGTGCTTTTCATGGACTAAGAAGTTCAACTGTTCACAGTTCTGTAGAAAAACGTTAGCGCTCTAGTTTTGGACCAACATAATTTATTTGTTTTCATAGCTAAAGAAAAAAAAAAGCTGCCCTCTGTACATTTTGAGGATTTGGAGACCTCTCTGGTAGAAATGGGTAACTGCATGCAACATGTGGAAGAACACTTTGTAAGGTGGGTTGTGCTTCAGACCCCTTCCCTGACTGGATTAGTCTGATGTTTGCATGTACGTTAAAAGAGAATTCAAATAGGACACTCAAAACTTGGTGAAAGACGTGTCTTCAAAGTAAATGATCTATTTCTGTCATTTTATCTTCAGTATAGTGTTGATTTTGCATTGGAGACCTAAATATTGAGCCCAACCTTATGTTTGACATTAATGCATAAAAACACCATAAAAAAGAACAGGGAAAAGTATGCAGAGAAACAGATGGACTACAGTCTGTAACTGTAGAACTACAAAGTGCCCCTATGTGGTCAGTGGAGCTGATAAAATGGACAATGCTGGTTGGAGCTAAACTCTTCAGGGTGGTAGATCTCTTGGACCGGGTTTGAGCACCTTTGTTCTACAGAAAACAAACTAAAATATTTTTGCTGCAAACTTTAGTGCACAATTTTTACTTATTTGCTGAATTTAGCATATTGGAAAATGCATAAAACAGAAAGTATAAAATGTTCCATAACTTTTGCACAGGTCACAAGTTATGTTTTTTTTCCTGCTATATGTTAAATTCAGTAAATAACCAGTAATTTTGCATTAAAAATTGTGTTCTCTGTAGAGGATGTGTTAATTTATTTTCTTGGTAAGTGTGTTCTCTGTAGAGGATGTGTTAATTTATTTTCTTTTAGAAAATCAGTAAAAGATGTAATTTGACCGGGGACTGTATGCAAGTTGAGACCTTGTATCTCCATAGTGGTCACTTTTCAGGCAAAGGAAAAATTATTCACTTTCAATGAAAGTCAACGAAACAACATTTTGGAGCATTAACTGTTGGTCCATTCATCATGAAATTTTAAAACAGTGTAAACGGGCAGCTGGTGTTTTCAACATTCTTAAAAAAAATAGAAATATGGATAAACAGAGATGTTCTGACAATGATGAAATATCCTTTTACTTGCTTTCCTTAGTAGCAGATAGCAAGAAGAGCATTTACAACACTGCACACATTTCATCAACCAAAATGGTTAAACATGGTTCTGTCCCATCACTATAAGGCACCTCAGCTTGGGTGGACAGAAGTGTTCATGTAAAGTAACAGTGATGTTCATGTTCAGCATGGTATGGTGGAATTTATACTCACCACTGGTTCAGTGAAACAAGCGGCTTTGCATCCAAACACTGACATTGTGATGGAGACGATCAACTGAAATGCAGATACTCCCAGCAACAGTAACCTAATCGCGTTGTGCTGTGTAAAATAAAATATAAACAAATCTGAAAAATCGTAAAAGAAACAATGTCAAAATATTACAGTCCTAGAATCTGATTGATTTTATTGAGACCAGTGTGGATGTGAGAAATGGCTGCAACAAAAACATTATGTTTCCTAATGCTCTGTGGGCAACAGCAGTTTTACTTGAGGAGAACATATGAAAGTTGAAATCTAGTCAAAGTCATTTAAATTTGTAACTATACTTAACTATAGAAACTATACCAGTTAACTACAGAAATGGAAGGAATCCATCATACCTTAAAATTAAAGCATTGAGAGTTCCAGATGTTATGGCATGATTTGAATCCTAGACCATCTGCAATATCCACCGCCAGCAGAGTGACGATGATTCCCGCAGTTACAACGCTGAGCACGTTCATTCCCACAGAGCTGTTCACCTGCAGGA
This sequence comes from Colossoma macropomum, assembly GCF_904425465.1. Lineage (NCBI taxonomy): Eukaryota > Metazoa > Chordata > Actinopteri > Characiformes > Serrasalmidae > Colossoma > Colossoma macropomum. The sequence continues at coordinate 41,524,898 of NW_023494789.1, forward strand.
GATGGAGGAGTAGAGCAGAATGGATAACTGTGTTGCTGTTTACTGCACAATTTCTTCCTCTACTATTTGCATGGACTGTGGAAAAAAAAGATACATCCAGATGTTATAGGGACATTTTTGTATTTGCCTCCTCCTGACTTCTTCTAGTTCTGCATACTTGTCACTCTTGCTAAACTCAGATCTTTAAGAAATTTTTAGTATAACAAAGGGCAACTTGAGTCAACACAAAACACAATTTCATGAGCATTTCTTTTATTGAAGGAGACAGGTTATCCAGCATTTCAGTCTAAAAATAGACACAAATCCTCTGACTTATGGCATCTTGTGATTACTGACACAAGCTGTTCATAAAAATTCAAATTACTGCTTTATAGATGCATTATTCATATATTTTTATCCATGTGTTATGACATCCTTGTGTAGGTAGCTTTCAAATAAAGTATTACCAAAATATTGATAAAGAAGTAATGTACACAATACAAATGCTAAAGTGCTAATTTGGAGATGATTTTAAGTTTGAAAAGCATTGAAAGTAAGTAACTGTTGTAAACGAATTCCATCATCAAGTGATGTGTCCATTTGGACATGTGTGACAAAAAGCAGCACACTAATGGCCAGGGCCAGCTATGGCCTTTCAGATGACCTAAGTAAGATTTTTTGAGGGGCGTCCATCTTGCTAGCTCATGTGCTGTAAAATTAGAGCAAAACTAATCACAATGATGACCTCACGCTGCATAATTATAAATATTTTTAATCAGGTGACTGTGAATTGCTTACAGCCTGATATAATAATCTCAGCCTGGGTATCTAAACCTGAGTATGTAAACCTGGATTAATAACAATCTGAGTATGTAAACCAGGAATAATCTCAACTTGATTACGTAAACCTAGAATAATCTCAGTTTGAGTATGTAAACCTGGATTAATCACAGCCTGAGTATGTAAACCTGGTTTAAGCACAGCCTGAGTATCTAAACCTGAAATATTCTCAGGCTGGTTGTCTAAAGCTGGATTAATTACAACCTAAATTTTTAAACTAGGATTTGAAGTCATCAATTTTAGTGATGTATTCATCATGACATTTTGTCAAACACATGGTCCAATGTAGATACAAGGCTTTGTTTCTATAGCAATGGTATTTAATCAACCTACACCAATGTAAGTTTTTATTGTATTAATTATTTTGAATGGGTGGGGTGGCAAAGCTTTTTGCAAGGGTTGCAGCTGCAACTGCATACCACCCATGTAGCCACACCCCTACCACAGTCATACATTTCAAAATAATCAATTTTACCCTTAGATGTTGAAGTTATAACCTTTATTTTGCTGTATCTTTCAAATATGATTATGTAAATAAGTACATAAACTTTGTTAAAAAAATGAAAAATGTAAACAATAGCTCCTCCTTGCACAAAAACACTGTGTGTCATGTATTACATCAAATTCAAACCTTAAGAACACATCTCCTCTTTAATAAACAAACACAAATTTGGTACAGACTAAAAATTTAGACTTATTTATGAATTACCTAAAAATAAATAAAAAATATAAAAATATATTAACAGTAATAACATTCTCTAGTTTTGGCCACAATAACTGTATCTTCCAATGGGTAATAACACTGTGAGTAATAAAAATGTTAACGTACCAAACACCGATTACTGCTGTTGTTTGCTGTAACAGTCAGAGAGCCAGTGATGATGTACTGAAAAAGTGAAAACACTATAAATAACTGGAAATATTTGCGGTCAGGAAATTATCCATTCCAATATATCCCAATCGTGCACCTGAAATCCCCCTGCCCTGCTCATTTTAGTGCCCGCCTGATCCAACAGACCATTTTAACCTCTGGAATGTCTTTATGGAAAGGAGTTACAGGACACTTAGTGAGCAGAACTGGAAAATAATGGATTTATTTAATTGTTTTTGCATAATGTAACAAATAATCTCTGCTTACAGTCAGAGCGCCCCAGAAGTAAACTCCAATATAGAAAGAAATTGGTGAGGTGGAAGCTGCCATCACAATGCCACACACAAAATATATGAATCCAATCACTATTTGCATGGACTGTGGAAAAAAAAGATACATCCAGATGTTATAGGGACATTTTTGTATTTGCCTCCTCCTGACTTCTTCTAGTTCTGCATAAATTCAGATCTTTAAGAAATTTTTAGTATAACAAAGGGCAACTTGAGCCAACACAAAACACATATTGAAGGAGACAGGTTATCCAGCATCTCAGTCTAAAAATAGATACAAATCCTAAGCTCTGTGGTTCCAGTGAACCTGAGTGAGAGCCATTATCTCCAATTGAGTAAAACCTTGGAACAGTGATGCTTCTTTTTAGAAGTGGCCAGCCTGCTAAATTCCTATTTAGCACAGGGATGACTCATCCAGGAAGTCCCGAAAGAACCTAGATGAAGATCTAAGGAACTGCAGGCCTCGCTCACCTCAAATAAGGTCAGCATTCATGATGGGCCAAAAACCACCTTGATGACCCCTTTTGGAATAATGTTTTGTGGACTGATAAGTCAAGAATGGAACGTTTTGGCTTACATGGGTCCTGTTACATGTGCAGTGAAGCTCACACAGCATTTCAGAATAAGAACATCATGCCAACAGTAAAACATGGTGGTGGTAGTGTGATGGTGTGGGGATGCTTTTTTGTTTCAGGGCCTGCAGGGACTCGCCATAAGAACCTCAGAACCTTGAATTCTGCAGTCGACTAGAAAATACTGCCTGAATGTCAGGTCACCAGAGATGTGAATCTCATTTGTGTCATGCAGTAGGACAATGATCCAAAGCACAAGAACAACTGCATGTCTCAAAAGTCCAATGGGGTGGACTGGTCAAAGCCTGACTTGATCTCCATTAAGATGCTTTGGCAGGATCTCAAATAGGTAGTTCATGCTCAACAGCTCTCCTATGTGGCTGAAAGAAAGCAATCCTGAGAGGGCCAGAATTCCTCCACAGAGATGTATAAGACTGGTCTTTGAATTCTCTGTTAATCTGCAATAAACTCATAAAATCTTCATGGCAGCTTAAGAAAGACTGTGGCCTCATTTCCTTAGTTATTACTACATTTGTTATACAACAAGGTTTTAGAGCACAAAAAAAAAATTGAACTGATGGCTTTAGTTATGTTTTAATCACCATTATCCCTCCTAGAGTCTTCTTAATTTGTCATTTTACTGATCATTCATTGTTAAGTCAGTTTTACAGCTACAGCAAGTACAACATTTACAGGCCAAAAACAGGGATTTAAAATGAATCTTTTTGATGCCACATTTGATTGAATGAAAGGTCTTACCCCCAGTGCCTTTGACTCTGCTCTCTCAAATCTCCATGATGGGGCCTCAAGAGTCAGGACCCCTGGCCCAGCCCCTGCACCATTTTGCCCTGTTATAGCTGGTGGGATCCCATGGGTCACCACCATAAAGTCATTTCTTGGGTAATTGTCCATTACGGTAGCGCTGGACATCCTTAATGGAGATGTATTCACCTGCGTGAAACCATCGGTTTTACCTCACTGTCAGGACAAAATGCTACTAATAAACAAAGCTAATAATAAAACAAAATAGTTTGTATGAAAGAAAATATCAAAGTAATGTCTGAAATGACAGTAGTTTAACAGGAATTCAGCGAGTGAACAAAAGTAGACCCAGCAACAGTAAAGTTTAGTTCAGTTTTATAGCATTTAAAGAATCTTGATGAAGTATAAAGTCATTAAGTGATCTGTTATAACGCATATAAACAGACAGCATGTTAATCATGATCTTATAAGCCTAGGATCATGGTTAATGTGCTTTTTTGAAACTTTTAAACAGCAGCTTCTACAGCAAACACATTTAGCAAAACATAAAAGCATAAAAAACATAAAAGATAAAGGTTTAAATAAGTAAAATATTTTTTCCTTTTTTTTTTTTTTACCTGAAAAGGAATTCACTGTTCCTCTTGGTGAAGATCCTCAGGAATAGCTCAGTGTTTTATCTTGCTTCATTCTCTTGGCCCTGTTTTAAATTGCACAAATTATGGTGATCTTTGGAATCATAATGGAAAGGTTGACAATAATCTTGCATGCATTTACTGTGTGTACATGTTTATCTTATCTGTCACACAAAAATCTTGTGTGTCCTTTTTTTTGGATAATTAAAAAACTGAGCCAATTGAAATTGTCCAAAAATACTTTTTTTTTTTTTACATTAGCTTTCATTACGATTTAGAAATATTTTTTTTTTTTTGCTTGTATTTTTGGCTCCTCACAATCTATAAAACCTCCACATCTCAGATGTCCAGATTCTGCATTCTTGGGCTTCTTGGCAGCTACACATGCTTTCAGAACCATAGCACTGAGTTGTCTCCTCACAGTAGAAGGATGGACAGAAACAAAGTCATTTGTTGTGGTGTTATTTCAAAAGCTTCATTCTAGTAAAGCTTACAGAGTTAAGCTTGTCAGTAAACTGTGGCTCCACATTAATTTAGAAAGGATCTCACCAGTGGGAAAGCATAGAACGAGCTGCTTAGTTAATGTTAAAAATATTAGTAATACTTTATTTGAAGGCTTCCTACATAAGGACCACATAACACAGGCATTAACACTGAATAACATATTTAGAAAGAATATTTATGACCAGCCTTTTCTAGTAAGATGACATACGATGTTTGAGGAAGTAAATGAGATTACAATGACATAAGTAACCTTAAATTAAAGTAATGGGCACTTGTTCCATTTATAACAGTATTATGAAGCATCATTTTTAAGTACTGGAATTGAGAACATTGATGAACATAGACTTGATGTAGTTCTATGTAGAGTTGACATAATTCTACATGAGTACAGTACAAAACTCATGTTATTACTCCGACTTATGGCATCTTATGATTACTGACACAAGCTGTTCATAAAAATTCAAATTACTGCTTTATAGATGCATTATTCAATTCTTATGCATGTGTTATGGCATCCTTGTGTAGGTAGCTTTCAAATAAAGTGTTAACAAAATATTGATAAAGAAGTAATGTACACAATACAAATGTTAAAGTGCTAAATTTTTGCTTTGTTTTTATCACTGTTTCTCGATTTTTGTCATTTTTTTAATAATGTTCTGCATTGTATCAGATTTTCATTACAAATGAATACAAATAATCAAGATCACACCAAGTAAAAGGAAAATTTTATTGTTTAAAAATATATATATAGAAAGGACAGACATTAGTTCATAACAGAAACAGAAAATGATCTGTTCTATGAGAGCATCTGCTCCACATCACAGCCACAATATATTTACCTCTCAAAGCAGGAGGAGCTATTTATGAATGAAAACAGAAGCACTGGTGATGTTTTTTTTCTTCTTTACTAATATAAATGATGCAGGTCATATATTATAAAAGCCTAATTTCAAGTAATCCTTCTCAAAATTAGATATTTCTGACAAGGTGTTGTGGTGTTAAAAAACCTTACAGCATCTGTTAAGATGTTCAAATTATAATTTGGTCCCACTTTATATTAAGTGTCTCTAATAACTGTGCAGTTAAATGTGAATAACATATGCAACAACACTGTAACTACTAATGATTTAGTCACTTTTACAGATGGATTACAGTAGTACATCTTATGTAATTACACATGTATCAACTTCAGTTTGGCCTCATGTAATTACACAAGTGAATCTTAAAAGTTGTAACAACCTATTCTCTCTCATGTAATTACGTAGGGTAATAACAAATGTAATTAAATTTGTAATCATACTGGAACAGTGGTTCTTTTTTAAGAAGTTTTTTTTTTTCAGCAGTTAAAATAAGTATGTAATAACTTACATTAAGACATTATTTGCACTGTATCTGCCAGCTTTCCTAACATTTGGCTAGCATTTATGTTGCTAGTGCTGTGACATTGTAGCCAGTTTCCACTTTAAACTATTCTGTACATGTGACAGTACAGCAGATGACCTCTTATCATTTAAATGTGATCAGTTAAATATGTTGCATTACCCCCAACACAACGTCTATATCACCCCTCCATTATTACACAGTACTTATATACCAACTACACAGGACCTGTCCACTTATTTTAAAGTGTTACTTTAACACTACAATGCAGGAAAGTTCCTGTGTAGTTGTTATGTAGGTACAGTGTAATAACAGAATGGTATTAATCAATGTGATGTGATTAGGACACCATGTTACAACAAAGTTATACCACAGTAATTATGCAAAACATAAATTTAATGTTATGTAAAACATACTTCCTTTTACTGCTGGAAAAGACTTCTGATCTGTAGTGTATGAGGCAAAACTGATGTTGAAACGTGTGTAATTACATAGGCTGTTCCTCTGTAATCTATCTGTAACACTAACTAAATCATCGATAGTTACACTATTGTTGCATATGTTATTCATGTGTAACTACACATTTATTAGAGACACAATATAAAGTGGGACAGATCATTTAACCGGACCATTGAATATTTAACCCTCAAACCTCCTGGCTTATTATTCAGTTATGAGACTTTAAGGTATATTACTGAGCAACTACTAAATTTATTCAGCAACTACACTAAAAAAAGGTGATTCAAATGTGCACATCAGTTCCACACAAGTGAAACCTGCTACATCACTTTGAATTAAGCAAGTTAAATGAAGTAGGTAAACATGGTAATTACATTGATATAACATTTCACTCATGTTATGCCAATGTATACTCCCATGTCTAAAATTCATTGAGTTTTACTGATGGTTTTGGGCTGGTCAGAGTCCAGATTTAAACCCTATAGAGTATATTTCATCTCACATTTAACTCAAACTAGCTCAGCAGCATTTTTCAGCCATTTGTAGCCATTAATGCTGAGTGGACCAAACCAACATTTAAGTTATGTAATTATGAGAAACCACAGATGTTTGAAATTTAACCCATTTAATTTGTGAATTCTACAACATGAAATTGACCCCTTTTCTGATATAGTTTATAATTTATTTATTTGATATGGACATGAAAGTAGCATTGGAACAGCAACATACAATTGTGCTCAAGCACCGGATACATTGTGTTTAGTGTTTATAGCCAAAAGCTAATTTACAACACCTGCCCATGAGAGACTTTTTAAATATATATACATAAAAAACATAACAAGAGATACTTTACAGATACAATAAAATACAAGTGTGTCAATGGGAGAATATTAAGTGTGAGAGCAGCATTGTTTGTCTTTTAGCCATGATTTAATACCTCTATTGAAAACAGTAAAGTCAGGCTGCACATGGGGTTTTTACAAGCAAAATCACATAAATTCTTGACTTTAAACAATTTAATCATGACTTTTTCACTTCTTTAGACCTTAAACATGGCTTTCTTCACATATTTTCAAAAATTCCACCCTTTACCAATCAAGACACCATCAATTTTCACAACAGATATACTAAAAAACAATATATTACCACTACACTTTCATATAGGCTACATTAGAGCTGGCCTTGAACTGGCACTGCATTAGAATTGGTCTAAACATGAAAGGTATTTGTGTCAGTGTCATTTGCACATGTCTTGAATTTGCATGGCTATCATCCATCAAGTGGCTCGTCAGATCTACATAAAAAATTACTTTGTGGTAAAAAGTAAATTAACTAGTTTTATTCAACCTAAATAAAAACTTTAAATGAACGATTCTTTCAATCAAAGTCATTTTTTGAGTTGAAAAAAAACTTTAGGTAGATCTGACAAGCCACTTTCTACAGTGTACAGTGAAAGCAGATCAAATTCTTCTTAAATTCCACTATCTCTAGACTATATTTGCATAATGTGGTTTTTGTTTTTTTTTTTTCTATTGGGAATGCCACTATCTGAGCCAAAACTCCACTTCACACCCAGGCTTCCAGACACACCTCCAAAGTTCAGTCTTAGAAGTTGGTTGATCATTTTCTGAAGTAATCCAAACACATCCAGTGATGTTGAGGTCTGGACTCTGGGGTGGTCAGTCCATTGTTCAGCTTCTTTGTTTGATGTGTCCGTCTCCTTTTCTCAGTGAGGCTTCTTGAACAGCTACACATCCTTTCAGACCCATAGCGCTGAGTTGTCTTCTCACAGTGGAAGGATGAACAGAGACACTTGTGGATTGTTTCAGACCTGAAGCAGCTTGATTTTCTCCTCTCTCTCAAAGATGGAAGCTTTAAGTGCTGTTTATCTGATGGGGACAGTTTTGGTGTCTAACAGGTCTTCCAGGTGCTTGTTAGGAGTCCCATTTTCTCTGTAGCTGTTACGTGTCAGTGCCTGTGCATGTGTGTGTTTGTTTTTTCTCCCCTCTCTGTTGCTCTTCAGCCTGCAGATTTGAGCCCAAGGAGTTGGAGCTTGGACTTTAAAAGCAGTGTGCAAGAGTTTGTCATCTGCCCTGGGCATCATGTGACCTATGTCTCAGCATTTGGCCCATTTGTTTGGTTCCTGGCTTGCTGTGGTCTTGGCTCTCTTTAGTAAAGCTAGCTTGCTTTAGCCTCTGCTTATTAGATTTAGCTTTGCTAGCATTTGTTAGCTTTTGTTGTTTGTCCGAGTGTACTAGCTTTAAAGTCTTTTAAACTGGTGCTTTTCTCCTGAGAGGGAGGGCAGGTTAGACTGTGTGTGCACCTACATTCACATCAGTAGGTATATGATTGTTTAAACACACTAGATTAGAGGCAGGTACCACCTCCTGTATGTCTTATTAGCTTAGCATAGGGTGGTAGCTAGAGCTGTTTAGCTCTTAGTTTAGAATAGTTACTTTTTGTTTATTTCTTTCCTTTGGTACTGTCTGGGTAGATTGCCCAGCTTGTCCATCGATAAGAGAATATTAAGTGTGAGGACAATATTGTTTCTCTTTTAGCCATGCTGCTTGGCACTGTAACAACTTTACTACAGTACCCTGTTATTTGTAGCTTAACATGTGTGTGTGTGTTGTTTATTTGTCTGTGTAATAAAACTGCTAAACTTTAGCTGCTTTACACTGGTCTCTGTACCCCTTTATTGTGCTCCTCCATCCTCTAGTTACTGTTCCTCTCTCCTCCTAGACCTTTTAGTCCTTTTTAAACTGTAGTTCTAGAAACTATGTCTACTCTCTAAAGAAATATTGGTAACACTTTACTGTAGCGTGCTGTTCATGAGGCTACATGACACCTACATAAGGTTGTCATTGCAACTGACATAACCCTACATAACTGCTTATAAATGCTTGTTCCAATAAGCGTCATTTGCTATAAAGGTTACAGTTGCCAATTTTGATCAAGGCCAGCTAAAATAGCCTTTATGACAGATGATGCCTGCTCTAATTAGCATTTATAAACAGTTATGTAGGGTTATGTCAGTTGTAATGACAACCTTATGTAGGTGTCATGTAGCCTTATGAACAGCACCGTACAGTAAAGTGTTACCGAAATATCTCCTGCAAAAAGAATCAATTTTACTTAATCAATGTTTTAACTGGAAATTACACTGGATGATTGCACAGTACTATACAGTTATTCAGAAGATAAAATAAATAAAGCATCTTTAAACAGCAAGTTAGAACTTCTAGCTCTTCTCCGAGACATTTTCCCCCATCGTTCTCAGTTATATGCTTTATGCAACACACGTACTGTACGCTGGAGGATCTTCTGTTGGTGGGTTGTTCAGAGTTGTGTTGGTGTTTGTGATGTAAAACACATCCTGTGAAAAGAGAGATATTTATCATTCATTCTGCTCTGTGTGCTGGGTCTTCTTTAAAGGTAGGATAAATTGAGAGCTGTTGGTTAATCATGAGTGGTTATTTGAATTGAATTAATTACATAGTTAAGTAACAAATTGTAAATCATTGATTCAATGATTGGGGTGCCATTTAGCCAAACGTACAAAAATTTAACTTGTTTTGCAACTTTTTTAATATTGGATCTAGGAAAACATGCATTTAACCATTCAAAACAAGGTATCCTGAACAAAATCTCATTTTTACAAGGTTTCTTTTATTTTTATTAATTTATGATTTACTTTCAATCTAAAATGTAAAATACTGGATCACTTTTCTTAAGAAAAATAGTAAGACTTCTTTTTAGATGTGTTTTTATGAATTTGGTTTTGTTCATCTTTCTGTAAAGCACTTTGAGTTTACTTGATGTTGCTATGAAAAGCTTGTTATATCAATAAAATGTATTTGCTATATCAATAAAATGTATTTATCGATATTGTTCTCATCACTCAATATCACATCATCACTGATAATAAAGAAAAAAGATATAAAAAGCTTTTTTGTGATCTCGAGGCTGATGTTAGATGTAAAGTAAATGGCATTTACATTTGATTTGCATTCAACAGAAAAAAAGATCTCATGACGTTATGAAGTCGACCCTCCTTTTAACAGCCTACAGACTCTCTTACCTGTTGACCACTGTGAGTTTGGAATGGAGTAACCATTGTAGAACATGCTGTTTGGCTTGGAACCACCCTTACAGCAATGACCTTTAAAATGTCAAGAAAGATGGAGTTTCAAACAGCACCACTATCTCACATACAGATGAATATACACTGTAAAAAGTGTCTCATCAGATCTACCTAAAAATTACTTCATGTAGCAACAAACAATTGAACTAGTTTAAATAAACTCAAAAAATTGCTTTGATTGAAAGAAATGTTCATTCTAGTATTTATTTAGGTTATATAAAATTTAAATTGAGTAAAAGTTTATTTACTTGTTACCACATGAAGTGTTTTTTTAGGTAGATCTGATGAGCCACATTTTATAGTGTACTGACTTGCAAAACCACCAGCCAAACTCTTCTCCAGCTAAACAGCTAAAATAAGGCCTAATTTGTGTAATGCTTAACGTGAGCTGGTCAGTGAAACTCCAATTAATGGTTTTGTGCCACACTGTAAAAAGTGGATTGTCAGATCTACCTAATCTACCTAATTATTTCATGTGGCAATTGCGTGGTCTTTAGCCTGGAGGACACAGTGTCCACGATTTCCAAAAAGAATTTCAAATGTTGATTTATCAGACCACAGGACACTTTTCCACTTCCCCTCAGTCCATTTTAAATGAGCTCGGGCCCAGAGAAGGTGTCAGCATTCCTGGATTCTGTTTATATATACGATTTCTTGATTGCATTTTAAAGTTTTAACTAGTATTTGTGGATACAGCGACAAACTGTTTTCTCAGACAGTGATTTTCAGAGGTTTTTCTGAGCCCATGTAGTGATTTCCACTACAGAATCGTGTCTGTTTTTAATGCAGTGCCGTCTGAGGGCTCAAAGATCATGGCCAGCAAATACTGGCTTTCAGCCTTGTCACTTGCATACAGAGATTTCTCCAGATTCTCTGAATCTTTTATGTTATTATGTTTTGTAAATGATGAAAAGCAAAAGTTCTTTGCTATTTTATGTTGAGAAACTTTATTCGTGAATTGTTGCACTATTTGCTCATGCAGTCTTTCACAGAGTGGTGAACCCCTCCTCATCTGTACTTCTGAAAGATTCAGCCTCGTTGGGATACTTTTTTATACCCAATCATGTTACTGACCTGTTGCCAATTAACCACCAGGTGTTTTTTTTTTAAGCATTACACAACTTTACCAGTCTTTTGTTGCCCTGCCCCAACTTTTTTGGAATGTGTTGTTGGCATCAAATTCAAAGGAGCATATATTTTAAAAAAATAATACAATTTCTCAGTTTCAACATTTGATATGTTATCTTTGTATTATTTTCAATTAAATATAGGGTTTAAATGATTTGCACATCATTGCATTTTTTTTTTGTTTACATTTTGCAGCACATCCCAACTTTTTTGGAAATGTAGGGTTGTAGTTTTTGAGTTGAATAAAACTAGTTCAGTTACTTGTTACCACATGAAGTAATTTTTTTAGGTAGATCTGACGAACCACTTTTTACAGTGTATTTTTGTGGCAGTATGCTAAAGGGGTCTTTTTGCTACCTGTCTGGGTGGACTTTTTGTGCAGACATGTTGCATTATAATGCATTATCATTAATAAAGTTTCAGAAGGCAAGAAAAGATGAGGATGGCAGTTTTTTCTGCAAAAACATGTATTTTGCATGTATTATTTTGGTTACTTGGTGGCGTACTGGGTATTAAAAGGATGAAGACTTTTAAAAACTAATCTATTCTAACAATTTATTATAACTAATATGAGATGCTATTTCATCTCCAACAAAGCTGATGATTATTATTCAATAATAAGTAACAGAAATCATTTTAAAGGATAAATTAGTCAAGATAAATGTGCAAGTAAAAGGTACAGTTATATCCAAAAAACATGCACAGCCAAATGACATGCTTTGTTAATTTTCTAAGTGAGGAGTAGAAAACATTGCTCAATTTGAATGGAAGTCAGTGGACCAATGTTTTGGAGCATTAACTGTTGGTCCATTCATCATGAACTTTTAACAAAGTGTAAACAGCCTGCTGGTTTGTAAAAAAATAGAAAAACAGAGGTGATCTGACAACAAAGAAATGTTCCTTGAATTTGCTTTCCTTAGTGGCTGATAGAAAGAAGAGCATATAGAACATTTCTATAACATACAGGTTCTTTAAACTTCAAAAAAACTCTTCACATGCACACACCTTATTAACCAAAATACTTTAAATGATTCTATCTTATCACTACAAGACAGTGCAATTTGGTGTTAATGAAATGTAGCAGTGATGTTCATGGTCTCTATGGTACTATGATACTCACAGTTGGTTCAGTGAAACAAGTGGCTTTGCATCCTAATACTGACATAAAGATGGAGATGACCAAAAGAAATGTAGACATTCCCATCAACACTCCCCTGATCGGTTCGCCCCATTTCTGAGTGTAAAATAAAATATAGATAAATATAAAAAATCAAGAATTTCATAGCATCATTACATAATTGTCCTGATTTTATTGAGACTGGGGATGTGAGAAATTGCTATAAACCCTTTTGTCAACAAAAACAATGTTTCTTGGAGGAAAACACGCAAAAATATATAAAAAGAAAATTCAATTAAAGTAATTTAGACTTATAATTACCAGAATCTAATACATACCCTAAAATCACGGCATTGAGAGGAAATCCAGAAGAAATTGCAAGGGCTGAATCCTAGACCTTCTGCCATATCTACCGCCAGTAGAATGACAATTATTCCTGCAGTTACGAAGCTGAGAATGTTCATTCCCACAGAGATGTATATCTGCAGGAGACAGAGGAGTAGAGCAGAACAGATTTACAGAATAACTGCATCGCTGTTTACTGCACAAGGTTTTCTCTATTAATTTGGAAATGATATTGTGTTTGAAAGGTATTGAGTAACTATTGTGCATAAATCTCATTTTCCAGTGATGTGTCCAGGAATCTAAACCTAGATTAATCACAGTCTGAGTATCTAACTTTGAATTAATCACAATCTTTTTATCTAAACCTAAATTGAACACAGTCTGAGTATCAAAACCTGGATGGATCACAGTCTGAATATCTGAATCTGGATTAATCACAGTCTGAGTATTTTAACCTTGATTAATCACAGTCTGAGTATCGTAACTTGGATTAAGCACAGTCTGAGTATCTTAACTCTGATTTATCACAGTCTGAGTATCTAAAGCTGGATTAATCACAGCCTGAGCATATAAACCTGGATTATTCACAGTGTGAGTATGTAAACCTTGATTAATCACAGTCTGAGTATCGTAACTTGGATTAAGCACAGTCTGAGTATCTAAACCTGGAATAATCACAGCCTGAGTATAAAAACCTAGATTAATCATAGTCTGAGTATCTTAACTCTGATTAATCACAGTCTGAGTATCTAAACTTGGAGTAATCACAATCTGAGTATCTTAACTCTGATTATCACAGTCTGAGTATCTAAAGCTGGATTAATCACAGCCTGAGCATATAAACCTGGATTATTCACAGTGTGAGTATGTAAACCTTGATTAATCACAGTCTGAGTATCGTAACTTGGATTAAGCACAGTCTGAGTATCTAAACCTGGAATAATCACAGCCTGAGTATAAAAACCTAGATTAATCACAGTCTGAGTATCTTAACTCTGATTAATCACAGTCTGAGTATCTAAACTTGGAGTAATCACAATCTGAGTATCTTAACTCTGATTTATCACAGTCTGAGTATCTAAAGATGGATTAATCACAGCCTGAGCATATAAACCTGGATTATTCACAGTCTGAGTATGTAAACCTTGATTAATCTCAGTCTGAGTATCTAAACCTGGATTAATCACAGCCTGGGTATAAAAACCTGGATTAATCACAGTCTGAGTATCTTAACCCTGATTAATCACAGCCTGAGTATCTAAACTTGGATTAATCAAAATCTGAGTATCTAAACCTGGATTAATCACAGTCTAGGTGTCTAAACCTGGATTAATCAAAGTCTGAATATCTTAACCTTGATTAATCACAGTCTGAGTATCTTAACTTGAATTAAACACAGTCTGAGTATTGAAACTTGGATTAATCACAGTCTGAGTATCTGAACCTGAATTAATTACAGTCTGAGTATCTAAACCTGGGTTAATCACAGCCTGAAAATCTAAACCTGAATTAATCACAGTCTGAGTATGTAAACCTGAATTGATCACAGTATGAGTGTCTAAACCTGGATTAATCACAGTCTGAGTATCTAAACTTGGATTAATCACAATCTGAATATGTAAACCTGGATTAATCACATTCTGAGTATCTAAACCTGGAGTAATCACAACCTTAGTATTGAAATGTGGATTAATCACAGTCTAGGTATCTAAACCTGGATTAATCATAGTATGAGTATCTAAATGTGGATTGATCACAACCTAAATATCTATTGTCCCCTCAGAGCAAATGTTGGTTAGGTGTCTATCTACTCGTTCAATGTTTTGGTATAATAAAGCTATCTAGCCACAGAAATATCCTTATCTGTGTGAATGATATCCAGCATTTTCTTGGACAAATTTAACATTAATGTTAATAATCATGGCCGTGTTGGTATTATTTAATTTGATGACATGCAAATTATTGATGAAAGAACACTACTGAATTCATAGCCTATATTATGAAAATGATCATGATCTTTTACAATGAAGTGAAAAATGTAGTCTACAGTTCGCAGCACAATATTTTAGTGAGTTTGCTTTATGAAAATGCTTTATGAAAACTTTGAACCTCTAATATGGTAACTTTCTGAGAGAAGGAAAACAAGGAGCAGAACATTTTTTATATCTTTTTTTTTTTTCATCCAATCATCACAAAATTTTGTCTAAAGCATTGTCAAATGGACATACAAGGTTTTGTTTCAATAGTAACTTTATGTAATTAACCGGCAACATTATAAGATTTATATTGAGATCAGAGTGGTTAGGGTGGCAAGGGTTTTTAAGGGTGCTGCCTTATGCCACCCATGTAGCCACACCCCTACCATAGTCATGTATTTCTAAATAATAAAAGATCAGCTTAACCTTTAGATGTTGAGTCATAACATTTGTGTTGCTGTATTCATTCAAATATCCATTCAAATATGACTTTGTAATTAATTACAAAGTGAATCACCAAATTAATCACATTTACTTTCCATTTATATTCTGAATCAACAGATTCAAGTCTGCACTTTGTTTCTATTTCAATAAATAATTAAATAAAAAAGACAAACCATGTAAACAACCACTCTTTCCACACGACTATGTATCTGATGTATTTGGTCAAATTCAAACCTTAATAACACACCCCCTTAATACACAAACAGAATTTGGATATGGGCTGAAAATTTAGAGTATTGATTTAGTTGTGAGTAATCTAATATTAAATAAATCACAGGAAAATGTAGTGATGACAGTGATGACAATCTCTTATTTGTCCACATTAACTGCAATTTTCAATGGTTAGTAACACTGTAAGAAGTAGAGATGTTAACATACCAAAAGTCGATTACTGCTGTTGTGTGCTGCAACATTTAGATAGCCAGTGATGATGTACTGAAAGAGTGAAAAAAAATATAATTAACTGAAAATATTTAGACTCAGGAAATTATGCATTTCCATGTATTCCAAACATGCACCTAGAATCCCGCTGCCCTGCTCATTTTCGGGCCCACCTGATCCAACAGACTAGGTTTAGGCTCAATGGCTTAACAAAGATGAGTTACAGGCCGCTCAGTGAGCTGAAATGTAAAACACTGAATTTATTTAAAACTTTTTTGCATAATATTACAATTAATCTCATCTTACAGTCAGAGCGCCCCAGAGATAAATTCCAGTGTAGAAAGAAACGTCTGTGATGGAAGCTGTCATCACAATGCCACACACAAAATGTATGAATCCAAAAAGTATTTGCAACACCTGTGAAAAAAGATACATCCAGATATTATACTAACATTTTTGGATTTGCTTCCTCCTGATTTCCTGTAATTTTGTGTGATAGTCACTCTTAGTTCTTTCAGATCATTTAATGTTAATGTAAGACAAAACAACCTGGGGAAACACAAAATACAGTTTTTAAGTTTTTATTTATTGAAAGAAAAAAAGTTATTCAGCATATCAGCCTTAAAAACGTTACAAAAGCCATTCCTAAGGCTTTGTGGCTCAAATGAACCACAGCGAAAGCCATTATCTTCAAATGAGGAAAGACTTGGAACAGAGGTGCTTCCTAAGTGCCCAGCCTACTAAACTCCTCCAAAAGCATGGTGATGACTCCTTCAGGAAGTCCCAAAAGAACCCAGATGAAGATTTAAGGAACTGCAGGCCTCGCTCACCTCAGATAAGGTCAGCTTTCATGATCCTACATTTAGAAAAGGCAGGACTGGGCAGGACTGGGCAAAATGGGCCAAAAACAACCTTGATGACCCTAAAGCCTTTTGGAATAATGTTCTGAGGACTAATGAGTCAAGAATGGAACTTTTTGATAGACAGGGGTCCCGTTACATCTGCGGTGAAGCTAACACAGCATTCCACCATAATAATGTCATGCCATCAGTGAAACATGGTGGTGGTAGTGCGATGGTGTGGGGGTGTGTTGCTGTTTCAGGGCCAGGATGACTCACCATAATTCTCAGAACCTTGAAATCTGCACTCGACCAGAAAATCATGCAGGAATGTCAGGTCATCAGGGACATGAATCTTATATTTGTCATTCAGCAAGACAACGATCCAAAGAACAAACTTGATCTCCATTGAGATGCTATGGCAGGATCTTAAATGATCAGATCAAACTCAACAGCTCTTCTTTCTGGCTGAAGGACAGCAATCCTGAGAGGAAGATTGGGCCAGAATTCCTCCACAGAGATCTGTAAGACTGATCTTCAGTTATAGGAAGCACTTAGCTGTTGCTAAGGGTGGGTTTTTAAGGGTTAAGGTGGGCACAGGGCTGACCTAGCTGTTGCAATTTTTTCTTTCAATACATGAATTGATCATTTAAAAGCAGTATTTTATGTTGCTTCACATTCTCTTTGTCTTCATATATTATTATTATTATTATTATTATTATTATTATTATTATTTAACTTTTCTTCTGTTTATCTTACTATACCTTTGGTAGCCTTCTTTGAATTCTCTGTTAATCTGCAATGAACTCATTAAGTCTTTATTGCAGCTTAAGAAAGAATGTGGCCTGATTTCCTCATTCATTACTACATTTGTTATACAACAAGCTTTCAGAGTACAAAAAAACATTAGAACTGATGGCTTTAGTGATGTGTTAATTACCATTATCATTATAGTCATTTTTATGGTTATATACAATGGTTATATCATTATATACCATTATAGTCTTTCTTAAACTATCCCTTTACTGTTCATTTTTTGTTCAATTTTACAGGCATTACATTTACAGACCAAAAAACAGGGATTTAAAATGACTCTTTTTGATACCACATTTGATTGAATGAAAGGTCTTACCCCCACTCCCATTGGATTTGCTCTCTGATATCTCCATGATGGGGCCTCAAAAGTCAGGACCCCTGGCCTAGCCTCTGCACCATTCTGCCCTGTTGTAGCTAGTGGGATCCCATGGGTCACCACCATGAAGTCATTTTGTGGGTAATTGCCCATTATGGTAGCATGGGACATCCTTAATGGTGTGTTTCACCTCACTGTCAGGACAAAATGTTGCTAATAGACAAAGCTAATAATAAAACAAAACAGGTTTTTATAAATCTAATTTGCTATCAAAATAAAATAATGTCTGTAATGACAGCAATTTAACAAGTACTGCAACAGAAGAGTGAGCAAAAGTAGACCCAGCAACTGTAAAGTTTAGTTCAGTTTTATAGCATTTAAAGAATCTTGACGAAGTATGACGTCATTAGCTGATCTGTTATAACGCACAAAAACAGACAGCATGTTAATCATGATCTTATCAGCCTAAGATCATGGTTAATGTGCTTTTATGAAACTAGTAAACATTTAATCATGTACATCCACTTCTACAGCAAACAAATATAGCAAAACATAAAAGCCAGTCATTGAGATGAAGGTTTAAATAAGTAAAATATTTTGTCCTTTTCCTTACCTGAAATGGAATTCACTGTTCCTCTTAGTAAAGATCCTCAGGAGTAGCTCAGTGTTTTATCTTCTTTCATTCTCTTGGCCTCTTTTTAAAGCTCCAAGATTTTGGTGACCTTTGGAATCATAATGTAAAGGTTTGAAACACACCTGACAGTAATCATGCATGCATTTCCTGTATGTACATGTCTATCCTATCTGTTGCACAAAAATATTGTCTGTCCTTTTTTGCATAATTTGAAAACTGTGTTAAAATGTCATGATAACCAGGCCAACAGAAATCGTCCAAAAATACTTGGAAAAACATCTTTTTACATTAGCTTTCAGCACAAGTTTAGAATATTGTTTCCTTTTCCTGTAAAATTAACATTTTGGACAGTAATAATAATCTGAAAACTCTGAAAGTTTTTAAGACTGAAAGAGTCGTAAAAGGTGGTTGTATTTTTGGCTCCTCACAAGTCAGATTTTGACTAATCAGTCTATAAAACCTTCCTCCACATCTCAGATGTCCAGATTCTGCATGCTTGGGCTTCTTGGCAGCTACATATCCTTTCAGACCCATACCGCTGAGTTGTCTCCTCACAGTGGAAGGATAGACAGAAACAAAGCCATTCAGAGAGGTTTTATTTCAAACTTATAAAGTCAAACTTGTTGGTAAGCTGTGGCCATGCATTATTTTAAAAAGGATGCTCCAGTGGGAATGCATAGAATGAGCTGCTTAGTTAAAGGTAAAAATATTGGTAATACTTTATTTGAAGGCTACCTATATAAAGACTACATAACACATGGATAAGCACTGAATAACATATTTAGTAAGCAATATTTGTGTATTTATGACCAGCTTATTATAGTAACTGCACATTGACATAAGATGTTCTATAAAGTAAATGACATTATATTGACATAAGTGATCTTAAACTAAAGTGATGGGCATTTGCTCCATTTATAACAGTGTTATGAAGCATCATTTTGAAGTAATGGAACTTGGAAGATTTAGTTTAGAACACCATATATCAGTTCAATGTAGTTCTACATGAGTTACAGTACAACACTTATGTTAATACAATGATTCTTATTCCAGCTTATGGCATTGCGTGATTACTCATGTAAACAATTCATAAATGTTCAAATTACTGCTTTTTTAGATATTTTAGGTTATAGGTTATTCAGTGCTTATGCATGCGTTATGACATCTATATATAGGCAGCTTTCAAATAGTGTTACCAAACTATTGACATAAAAGTAAAAACAAAAGTCTCTCCATTGTTGTCCTCTTTAATAATGTGATCTGCCATTTGCATTGTGTCAAAATGTCATGATAAATAGATCAATAAAAATGATTAAAATCCCACCGAGTTAAATGTTTTTCCATTAAGTTATATTAAAAATAAAGAAATATATGAGAACGATGTGGAGAAATATGAGGGACAAAATGATAAAAACTCTTTACATGTTTACCAGCAAATTGTTCTGATTGTTTTGTGATAAATATTTGTTTAGTGAGGACAAACATTAGTTTATAACAGAAAACCCTTATGACCTGTTCTATAAGAGTATCTGCTCCACATTTGCCCCTCAAAGCAGGAGGAGCTTCTTGTGAACTACAACAGAAGCACTAGTGATGTTTTTTTTTCTTTTTTACTAATACAAATCAGCAGGTCATACATTATGAAAGTCTAATTTCATGTAGTCCATCTCAAAACTGGATTTTTCTGATAGTTTCCTGAAGGTGTTGTTGCATTGAAAGAACTTACAGCATCTCTTAGAGTTTCAAATGATCATTTAAACCAGATCTGTGTATATTTAACCCTTAAACCTCCCTCTTCTTATTCAGTTATGAGACTTTAAGGCATATTATTGAGCAACTACTGGATTTATTCAGCAACTACACTGAAAAAGAAGTTGATTCAAATGTGCCTATTGGTTCCACACAAGTAAGCCATGCTACATCACTTTAAATTAAATAAGTACGTAAACATAGTAGTTATGTAGATATAACTTATTTCATTTATTTTAAGCCAACGTACACTCCCATGCATAAACAAGTAGGCCAAGCCCAAAATATATTGACTTATTTATGGTTGTGGCTGGTCAGAGTCCAGATTTAAACCCTGTAGAGAATATTTGGTCTCACATTTAACACAAACTAGCTCGGCATTGGTTTCCAGCTGTTTGAAGCCGTCAGTGCTGAGTGGAGCAATATTAACTCTTCTTTCTGTAAAAGTCTGTCTGCTAGTTTACAGACAAGACTCCAACATTTAAAGAAATCAAAGGGAAAAACTCTCCCACACTCACATACTGCATCTATCTGTTAAATGATTTACTGTGAAGACCAATAAAATTTTATTGTTATTGTTATAAGCCATTTTTGGCCCTTTTTTTTTTTTCATGGGAGTATAAAAAAAGTGAATCATGTCAATTAAATCAACCTACTCTGAAACAAAACCTACATGTAAGGTATGAGAGATATTTGGAGATCAGATATTTGGAATTTGACCCATTCTACATAGCATTAACTCATTTTCTGATATAGTTTAGAATTCATAGTTTATTTACTTGACATGGACATAACTCTAACTTTGGAAACAGCAACATACAATTATGCTCAAGTACCAGATGCACTGTGTTTAGTGTTTATCGGGAAATATCACAGGGCACATTTACAACACCTGCCCAAAGGAGGCTTTTTAGAAGTTAAAATGATAAAGAAAAAAGAAAACAGGTAGAGAGACAGATCACTTCATTTATATGTTCATCACAGCAGCACAAAGTACAGTAAAGAGCAAAACAAGAGCAAAGAAAAGAAAACCACAGCAAAAATATTGCCATACACTATTTACAAATGCATAAATAGAAAAAGTAAAGATATAAAATAAAATATACAACAACCATAAAATATAATGTGCAATGCAAAGATACGTATGTACAATACAAGTACAAATAAAATAAAATACAAGTGTATCAATGTGAGACTATCAAGTGTGAGACCAGTATTGTTTCTCTTTTAGCCATAATGTAACATTTCTACTGAAAACAGTAAAGTAGGTTACAGCTCATTTGAAACATTAGCAGGATGAGAACAGATTTCCAGTGTGAAAGACAAGTTCCAGTGTCCTCTGGACAACCTGTGGATGTTTTCAGATCTGAAGCAGCTTGATTTTCTCCTCTCTCTCAAAGATGAAAGCTTTAAGTGCTGTTTATCTGATGGGGACAGGGTTGCTGTCTACAAGGTCTTTCAGGTAGTTGTTAGGAGTCACATTTTCTCTATAGGTTTTAGTCCTTTTAAAACTGTAGTTTTAGAAACTCGTTTTTTTTTTCATTGACTTTCTCCTTCCTAATGCAAATGAACGATCTTATATCTAATCTTTACAGAAATATCTCCTGAAAAAATAACAATAACTTTCATTTGATGAACATTCTAACTGAAAATTGTATAGTTTTGGCCAGATTTTTACACAGTACTATACAATTCTTCAGAAGACTATAAACCAAACTAAAGCATCTGTAAACAGCATGATCAGACTTCTAGCTCTTCTCCAAGACATTTTTCCCACTCTTTCCAGTTATTTGGTTTATGCAACACATACACTGTATGTTGGAGGATCTTCTGTTGGTGGGTTGTTCAGAGTTGTGTTGGTGTTTGTGATGTGAAACACATCCTGTGAAAAGAGAGATATTTATCATTCATTCTGCTCTGTGTGCTGGGTCTTCTTTAAAGGTAGGATAAATGGAGAGCCGTTGGTTAATCATGAGTAATTATTTGGATTTATTTATTACATAGGTAAGTAACAAATTATAGACAGTTGATTCCATATTTGAGGTGCCATTTTCACAAACTTATAAAAACGAAAGATTTTTGTAATCATCTTTAACACACTGGGTCTAAGAAAACATGCATTGTACCATTTAACAAAATCTCATTTTTACAAGGTTTATTTTATTCCTTTTATTAATAATAATAATGATAATAATGAATGATTTACTTTCTGTCTAAAATATGAGTAGCAGGTTTAAAGGTGACCTCATCACTGAATATCACATTTTAACTGAAAATGCAGAAAGAAATACATTTTTCTTCCTCTCATTGTCTTAAGGAGATTTGGCCCCACTTTATGTTAAATGTCTCTAATAACTGTGTAGTTATATATGTAACAACATTGTAACTACTAATGATTTAGTGACTTACAGATGGACTACAGAAGTACATCTTATGTAATTACACATGTGTTTCAGCTTGTTTTATCTAATGTAATTACACAAGTGTATCTTAATATTTGTAACAGCCTATTCTCTCTCACGTAATTACACAAGTGTAATAACACAAATGTACATCTGAAATCATACTGGAACAGCATGTTTTAGAAGTTTTTTTTACAGCAGTAAAAGGAAGTATTTTATAACATACATTAAGACTGTATCTGCCAGCTTTCCTAACATTTAGCTAGCATTTATGTTGCTGGTGCTGTGACAATGTAACCAGTTTCAACTTTAAACCATTCTGTAATGTGACGCTACAGTAGATGACCCCTTATCTTAAAATGTAACTTTTATGACATTAATTAAATGTGTTGCATTTCCCCCAAAGTAATGTCTATGTTACCACTCCGTTATTACACAGTACCTATATAACAACTACACAGGAACTGTCCACTTATTTTAAAGTGTAACTTTACACTACAGGAAAGTTCCTGTGTAGAAGATACCCTTGTGTAATTACATCAAGCAAAACTGAAGTTGATACACATGTGTAATTACATAGGCTGTACTTCTGTAATCCATCTGTAACATTGCCTAAATCATCAGTAATTACAGTGTTGTTTGCATTTGGTATTCATGTGTAACTACACAGTTATTAGAGACAATATAAAATGGGACCGGAAATTCGAATGATGTAAATTCCTGTTGAACATGTGTCTTCCGGAATATTCCCGTTTTAACATTTCATGTAATTTTGTCAGCCTTCTGCAAAACAAAAATGTGACTGGAGAAGGAGATCAATGAAAATGTTTCATATTTAAGCCAAAATAAAGTAGACCAAATGCAGAAGAATGCATTTATTTGGAAGCCCACTGCACCTAAAGGAGCTGGCAGAGAAAAGTATCACTTGTTTCCCCCTCTCATCTTTTCATCTCAAAATAATTTATTTAACGTGATTGTGATTATGTCAAAATAATGTCTTCTTTTCTCAGGAATTTGACTTATCATGTTTAAGTAATTGCTTGTTTTCTTGAGATTTTGACTTCATGTGTCAAATAAATTGCTTTTCTGACAATTTATATTTGGTTGTTTTCTCAAGATTTTGCCTGATTATGTCACAATAATTGCTGGTTATCATTTTGACTGATTAAGTTGAAATAATGCCTTATTTTCTCTGAATGATAACTGATTTTGTCAAAATAAAGTCTTATTCATAACAGAACAGCTCACAGTGGAAGGATGGACAGAAACTCCTGTGGATGTTTTCAGATCTGAAGAAGCTTAATTTTCTCCTCTCTCTAATGAGGAAAGCTTTAAGTGCTGTTTATCTGATAGGGAACAGTTTTGCTGTTGACCAGGTCTTCCAGGTGGTTGTTAGGAGGCTCATTTTCTCTGTAGCTTTTATGCATTTATAAACTGCAGTTTTAGAAACTCCTGTTTTTGTTTTGCTTTTTTACACTTATTTTTATTTGACTTTCTCCTTCCTAATGCAAATGAATGATCTTATATCTATTCTGTACAGAAATATCTCCTGAAAAAATAACAATAACTTTCATTTGATGAACATTCTAACTGAAAATTGCATAATGTTGGTCTGATTTTTACACAGTACTATACAATTCTTCAGAAGACTATATACCAAACTAAAGCATCTGTAAACAGCATGATCAGATTTCTAGCTCTTCTCCAAGACATTTTTCCCCATCGTTTCCAGTTATTTGGTTTATGCAACACATACACTGTACATTGGAGGATCTTCTGTTCATGGGTTGTTCAGAGTTGTGTTGGTGTTTGTGATGTGAAACACATCCTGTGAAAAGAGAGATATTTATCATTCATTCTGCTCTGTGTGCTGGGTCCTCTTTAAAGTGAGGATAAATGGAGAGCTGTTGGTTAATCATGAGTAATTATTTGGATTTAATTAATTATATAGTTAAGTAACAAATTATAGATGGTTGATTCCATGATTGAGGCGCCAATTTGACAAACTTATAAAAACGAAAGATTTTTGTAATCATCTTTCAACACTGGATCTAGGAAAACATAAATTTAACCAATCAATAAAATCTCATTTTTACAAGATTTATTCAATTCTTTTTATTAATAATGATAATGATAGTAATGAATAATTTACTTTCAGTCTAAAATATGAGCAGTAGGTTTAAAGGTGACCTCATCACTCAATATCATGTTGTCACTGAAAATGCAGAAAGAAATACAACATTTTTCCTCCTTTCATTGCCTCTTCAGGAAATTCAAATGATGCAAATTCCTGTTGAATATGTGTTTTGTGGAATATTCCTGAGCAATGGAGGAAGTGGAGCATGTCAACTAGCCTTGGGACGGTAAACGATATTATCGAATATCGCGATAATTTCAACCAGTGACGATATGAATTAAATTATCGTTTTATTTTTTATCATGTATCCTTGCCATGTGAATTATTTCTGACTTTGTACAAGCATTCTAATCTATGGTAGGTTAAAATTTTAGACCTAAGCTATAACAGCAAAGACGGCATTTAAGTATAGACCACGCAAACACAACTAATTAACTACAAATATGTGTTTTAAAATGGCACTTGAAAAGATTAGAATGAAGTGTTTCAGTCTGGCAAAGAATGCTGGGTATATGCAAATGAAACACTCTGCTACATGTGACCTTCTCCCTATACGGTGAAAAATGGTTGAGCTTGTACAGAAGAAGGGTGTTACCGCACCCGTTTGGCAATATTTTGGTTTCCAACCAGACGAACACAGAGAACCGTTAGATGTTAACAGTGTCACATGCCATCTATCAGAAAACTGATCACCATCAAAGGCGGCAATACAGACCTTGAATCCACAGTACAAGCTGCCAAGCCGTAAGTACTTCAGCAAGACAGCGGCGCCTGAGATGTGTAATAATGTTGTGTATGAAACAAACTAGGATGTTAAAGACTATAATCATAATGATATTAATAATTATTTGTAGCACGTCATGCGCTAACCCGGGCTCGAGGACGCTGGAGGCATGAAAAACTTTTGCAGCAGCCATTCCTTTAATATTTGCACAAAATAAACTCAACAAAACCAACCAGCTCTTCAGTCAGTCTCTGTTGCTGCTGCTCGTCTCTCTCTTTCTGTTCCCTCTCTGCTCTTTTTAAAAGCACCCGAGCCAAGAGCTCGCTGCTCCGTCTCCTCGTCACTGCCCCCAGCTTGCAGCTCGGCCGCCCGAGTCGAATGTGAGGTGTAGTGAAGTGGCCTCGCTGCGGAACAGGCAGCAGGGCCTGGGCCCGGGCTTGCCCTGGTGCCCCTTGTGGCTGGCGCCGTCGTCCTCCTCCTCCTCCCGCCGTCACTTGCGAGACTCGTGACCCTCGGCGAAGCTCGGGCTTTGCGCTCTGCAGCCTCCCCCCACTATGCAGCAGTTCACTTACATAGGCTGCAATAAAATGATCAAGTGACTGAAAGGCCCACTCACTTGAGTTTTCTTTGGAAATTAATTTTTAACACGATAATATGGTTTATCGCAATAATTCTGGAGACGATAATCGTTTGTCTAAATTTACATTATTGCCCAAGCCTAATGTCTACCCCCACATTTATTGGACAGGGAGCAGTCGTACACATTTCCTAGCATTGCTTTTATTTAAATGAAAATTTGATGTCCAGAGGAAATGACTGCATGAGCACGAGTTTACAAATGTCAATTCATGTAATTTTATCAGCCTTCTGCGAAACAAAAATGTGATTGGAGAAGGAGGTCAATGAAAATGTTTCATATTTAAGCCAGAAAATGGCAGGCCAAATGGAGAAGAACACATTCATTTGGAAGCCCACTGCACCTAAAGGTGCTGGAGGAGAAATGTATGTCTTCTTTTCTCAGGAATTTGACCATGTTTATGTAATTGCTTGTTTTTTTGAGATTTTGACTTCATGTGTTAAATTAAAAGCTTTTTTCACAATTTATATTTGGTTGTTTTCTCAAGATTTTCACTGATTATGTCAAAATCATTGCTGGTTTTATCAATATTTTGACTTCTTATCATTGTGACTGATGAAGCTGAAATAGTGGCGTATTTTCTCTGGATGATAACTGATTTTGTCAAAATAAAGTCTTATTCATAACAGAACAGCACCACAAGGTTAAAAATAATAAATCTGTCTGGACTGGTCATCACTAAATCTCTGCATTCAACAGAAAAAGGATCTTATGAAGTTGACCCTCCTATTTTACAGCCTATAAGCTCTCTTACCTGTTGACCACTGTGAGTTTGGAATGGACTAACCACTGTAGAACATGCTGCCTGGTTTGGAACCACACTTACAGCAGTGACCTTTAAAATGACGAGAGAGATGGAGTTTAATTATCTCATGTACAGATTAATATAGATAGATCAGTGCTTTTCAAGTCAAGTTATCATCAGATCCACCTTCATGTAGTAACAAGCAATTGAACTGGTTTTATTCAACTTCAAAAACTTCTTTGATTAAAAGAACCGTTCATTCAAAGTATTTATTTAGGTTGAATCAAACTAGTTTTTGTTTTGACGATGGCATTTTAGGGCCACTGTTAATAAAAATAAAAATAGTAGACTTTGAGAAAAAAGTCGTAATATTTCGAGAAAAAATCATAATATTTCAAGTAAAAAGTCATAATGTTTAGAGAAAAAAGTCATAGAATTATGATATTAAAATTAATATCAGGAAGGTCGCAATATTGTGGCTAAAGACTTTGCAAACGGAAAGCAGCACCTCCTTGTGTTAAAATGAGAGTGCTGATTTGGTTGAGTTATACTTTCAGATCAATTTCCCATAAAGATATACTCATCTCCCTGTCTCTCCTGGCACATCAGCACTAGACTGTTATTAGTATGAGAAATGGCTGAAACTGTGTTTATTTCGATGAAAGAGCCAGTCTAATATTTTTATTTTTATTAACAGTGGCCCTAAAATTCATTCATATTTAGTTTATCATTTCTTTCTTGTGTTTAATTTCATCCTGTTTTTTTGGTGACAGCATTGACGATTTGGCTTAAAGAAGCCCAACAACAGAAGAATAGAGTGTAATAATCTTCAGTGCTCCTGTGCTGATAGATGTTATATTTACTAAGGACACTGTAAAGAATGGCTCTTAAAGAACAGATCAACCTAAACAATGACTCAAAAACTAATTAATTTACTTGTTACCTCATTTTTATAGGTAGAATGAGGTAACAAGTGACCCAGTAGGATAAGCAGCTTAGAGAATGTGTGTGTGTATGTGTATGTGTGTGTACTTTGTGCTGCTGTAAATACAGATGACTTTCCCTCTGGGATTAATAAAGTGATCTATCTATCTATCTATCTATCTATCTATCTATCTATCTATCTAAGGGGGTCTCTTTGCTCAAAGGGGACTTTTTACCTCAAATGTCTAAACGTGTGCAGACATGTTGCATTATAATGCATTATTGTTAATAGGATGGCAGTTTTTCTGCTAAATCAGATATTTTGCATGTATTGTTTTCATTACTTGGTGGTGCACTGGGTATTAAAAGGATGAAGACATTTAAAAAATGATCTATTAAAACTCTGATACTAGAAGCTATTTCGTCTCCAACAGAGCTGAGGATTATTACCCAATTACAGGTAGAGGAAAAGAAATCATTTCAATGGAGAGATTAGCCAAAGAGACTATGTCTGGTTCTATGGTACTCATCACTACAAGGCACTGCAATTTGGTGTTTATGAAACGTAGTAGTTCATGTTCTCTGTGGTTCTGTGATACTCACCACTGACTCAGATAAACAGGTGGCTTTGCATCCCTCCACTGACATTAAGAAGGAGATGACCAAATGAAACGCAGATGTCATCAGCAACGCTACCCTGGTCGGTTCGGCCCATTTCTGAGTGTAGAATGAAATGAGTATCATAAAATCGTAACATCCTAGGCTCACAGACATCCTGTTTGATTTTATTCAGATTGGGCATGTGAGAAATAGTTACAAACTCTTGCCAACCAAATCAATGGTTCTGAATGCTCTGTGGGTAACAGTACTTTGAGGAGAACACACAAAAGAACATAAAAAGAAAATTAAATCAAAGTCATTTAAACTTACAACAACTACAAGAATCTAATACATACCTTAAAATCACGGCATTCAGAGGTAATCCAGAAGGAATTGCAAGGGCTGAATCCTAGACTATCTGCCATATCTACCACCAGTAGAGTGACGATTATTCCTGCAGTTACAATGCTGAGCACATTCATTCCCACAGAGATGTAAATCTGCAGGAGACGGAGGAGTAGAGCAGAATAGATTTACAGATTAACTGTATTGCTGTTTACTGTGCAACTTGTTTTTTACTAATCTGGAACTAACATTGTGTTTGAAAGGTAGTGAAAGTGAGCATTATGTATGAATGCCACTGTCCAGTGATGTGTCCAGGAATTTAGACATGTAGTGGCAATAAGGGACAGCACCCCAAAAGCCAGCACTGGCTCTAGCCTTTTGGAGGTCATAAGCAGGATGTTTTTGAGGGCCTCCGTCTTGCTAGCTGATGTGCTGTAAAATAAGAGGCTAAATAATAACAATGATGATCACCAGCTGTCTAAATAAAGTGAATTTAGAACTGGCTAATTGCGTTTTGCTGATGAATGGATGCTCAGTTGGAGTTCTAATAAGTTGCAATTGAAATGACATCACCTTCTCAGCATTCTCTATCCAGAGCTCTGTCTCACTGTGAAACATTTCCTGCTAATCCAGTTAATTTGAAGCATAGTTTGATCTAACCCTGGTGGCAGAAGTGACAGTGTTGCTTTTTTGACTGCTACAAATGTTTTACTTTCTCCATATTTAGGTAGTATCATTTATTTTTCCTTCTTTGGCATTTAAACCATTTTCCTTCTTTGTTATCAAACCTGGATTCATCACAGCCTGGGTATATAAATCTGGGTTAATCACAGTCTGAGCATATAAACCTGGATTAATCCCAGTCTGAGTGTCTAAACTTGGATTAGTCACAGTTTAAGTATCCAATCCTGGATTGATCACAGTCTAAGTAAACTTGAATTAATCACAGTTTAAGTATCTAATCCTGGATTAATCACAACCTGAGTATCTAAATCTGGACTAATCACAGTCCGAGCATCTAAACCTGGATTGACCACAGTCTGAGCATCCAAACTTGGATCAACCTCAGTTTAAGAATGCAATCCTGGATTAACTACAGTCTAAGCATATAAAGCTGAATTAATCACAGTCTGAGTGCCTAAACTTGGATTAATCACAGTTTAAGTATCTAAACCTGGACTGATCACAGCTTGAGTATATAAATCTGGATTAATCACTGTCTGAGTATTTACATGTCATCTTTAACATACAGACACAAATTTGGTTTGGGCTGAAAAATTTAGGCTATAGATTTAGCCATGAGTAATCTATTATTAAAAAATTAAAAAAATGCATTGCCAGTAATAACATTCTTTCTCTTTGTCCACAAAAACTGCAACTTCTTATGGTTAATAACACTGTAAGGAATCAAGATGTTAACATACCAAATGTTCATTATTTCTTTTGTCTGCAGCAGTTAGAAAGCCAGTGATGATATACTGAAAGAATGAAAAAAAACTGAAAATATTCACACTCCAATGTATCATATTCAATCAATATTCACACTCAAATGATTAATTCCAGTGTATCCCAATCATACACCTGAAATCCCCCTGCGCATTTGAGCACCCAACTGATCCAAAAGACCAGTTTTATCCTCTGAAATGTCTTAACAGAAAGGAGTTACAGGATGCTCAGTGAGCAAAACTGGAACACTCTGGATTTATTTAATACTTTTTGTATGATATAACAAATAATCTCAGCTTACAGTCAGACCACCCCAGAAATAAACTCCAATATAGAAAGAAACTGATGGGATGGAAAGTGTCATCATGATGCCACAAAAAAGATGTGCCAACCCAACCAGTATTTGCAGGAACTGTGAAAAAAAGATACATCCATATATTATAGTGACATTTTTATATTTGTTATAAAATATATATTTGTTACTCCTTATTTTTTCTAGTTTTGCAGATTTTCAAGTAAATGTTAATGTAAGACAAAGACACTCTGAGCAAACACCAAATATAATTTTTAAGTGATCCATAATTTTTAAGTTATTCAGCATATCAGCCTGAAAAAGGTTGCAAAGTCATTCCTAAATCTCTGCAGCTGAAACAATCCACAGTGAGAGCCGTCATCTACAAATGAGGAAAATCTTGGAAAAATGGTGCTTCTTCTCAGAACCTGCCAGCCTACTAAATTCCTCCAAAAGCACAGCCATGATTCATTCAGGAAGTCCCAAAAGAAACTAAGATCAAAAGAACTGCAGGCCTCACTCGCCTCAGATAAGGTCAGCATTCATGATTGCACTATTAGAAAGAGCAGGACTGGGAAGGACTGGGCAAAATGGGTCAAAAACCACCTTGATGACCCCACAGCTTTTTGGAATCATGTTTTGTTGACTTATGAGTTAAAAGTGGAACTTTCTGAAAGACAGGGGTCCCAATACATTTGCTGTAAAGGTAAGTTTAGTTGGGCACATAGGTGATATAGGTGTTGTGATTTTTCATCAGTGAAAAAATGATCATTAAAAATTAAATTGTTATCAGAATCTAAAACCAATTAGTGTAAAAAAATAGCAAAAATAGAGGAAATCAAGAGAGGGCAAATAGTTGTTTACAGTGCTATATAAAAAGTACAATATACACCGATCAGGCATAACATTATGATCCTTGTTTCTACGCTCATTGTCCATTTTAGCAGCTCTACTTCGTATATAGGTGCACTTTGTAGTTCTACAATTACAGACTGTAGTCCATCTGTTTCTCTGCATACTTTGTTAGCCCCCTTTTACCCTTTTCTTCAGTGGTCAGGACCCTCATGGACCCTCACAGAGCAGGTACTATTTGGGTGGTGGATCATTCTCAGCACTGCAGTAACAATGACATGATAGTGGTGAGTCAATGTGTGCTGTGCTTGTATGACTGGATCAGACACAGCAGTGCTGCTGGAGTTTTTAAACATCTCAGTGTCACTGCTGGACTGAGAATAGTCCACCAAGGTTGACTGACAAGGTAGAAGTGTCTAATAGAGTGGACAGTGAACTCCAGCAGCATTGCTGTGTCTGATCCACTCGTACCAGCACAGCACACACTAACACTCTACCACCACGTCAGTGTTACTGCAGTGCTGAAAATGACCCACCACCAAAGTTTTATTTCACCACAAGGTTTTATTTCTGACAGCAATGATCTATACCTTTAGTAAGTTATCTATAAAAAGATTCCAAAAAAAAAACAAGCACTTAGACTTTTAAAGGCATTTTTGGGTCCTCAGGCAGCACTGCATTAACAGACATGAGTAATGGAAATCACTCAGGAACGCTTGTGAAAACCATTGTCTGTGAACAATCACTGCATCCACAAATGCTAGTTAAAACTCTTAAATGCAAAGAAGAAAACATATATATACAGGATCCAGGAACGCTGCCACCTTCTCTGGGCCCAAGCTCATTTAAAATGGACTGAGGGGAAGTGGAAAAATGTTCTTTGGTCTGACAAAACATTTGGACTTCTTTGTGGAAATCATTGACACTGTGTCCTCCAGGCTAAAGACCACTCAGCTTGTTATCAGTGCACAGTTCAAATGCCAGTATTCATGATGGTATAGGGGGCATTAGTGCACATGGCATGGGTGATGTGCACATCTGTGATGGCATCATTGATGCTGAGCGATATATACATGTTTTGGCAACATATGCTGCCATCCAGATGAAATCTTTTTCAGGGAAGGCCTTGATTATTTCAGCAAGACAACGCCAAACCACCTTCTGCATATATTACAACAACATGGCTCTGTATTTAAAAAGTCCAGGTGCTAAACTGGCCTGCTTGCAGTCCAGATCTGTCACCACTGGAAACATTTAGCACATTATAAAATGAAAAAAATATGACAAATGAGACCCTGAACTGTTGAGCAGCTGAAATCCTGTATCAAACAAGAATGGGAAAACATTTCCCTGTCAAAACTACAGCAGTCGGTCTCCTCAGTTCCCAAACGCTCACAGAGTGCTGTTAAAAGAAGAAGTGATGAAACCCTAGTGGTAAACATGCCCCCATCCCAACTTTTTTGGAATGCGTTGTTCGCATAAAATTCAAAATGGGCACATATTTTTCAAAAAACAATAAAAATTCTCAGTTTCAACATTTGATATGTTGTCTTTTCAATGACTTATAGGGTTTAAATGATTTGCACTTTTGTTTTATTTACATTTTGCACAGCATCTCAACTATTTTGGAAATGGATTTGTAATTTCATCTCCTCATCTTTCACTTCTTGACAGCTAGACATCCTTTCAGACCCACAGTGCTGAGTCATCTTCTGGCAGTGGAAGGATGGACAGAAATAAAGAGATTTGATGTCCACAGCTTTGTTCTTACAGCATCAAAATTGTCAGTAAATTGTGGCCACACATTATTTTAATTAAGAGAGGATGTCACCAGTGGGAATGCATAGAAAGAGCTGCTTAGTTAATGATAAAAATATTGGTAAAACTTTATATGAAGGCTACCTACAGAAGGACTATATAACACATGTATAAGCACTGAATAACATATTTAGGAAGCAATATTTGAGTACATATGACCAGTTTTTTCAAGCAACCGCAAGATGCCATGAGATGTTCTATGCAGTAAATGACATTGCATTGACATACATGGCATTAAACTAAAGTGATGGGCATTTGTTCCATTTATAACAATATTATGAAGCATCATTTTCAAGTAGTAATGGAACTCTAGGAAGGTCTAATTTAAAACATCATGTACCAGTTCCACATAGTCCTACTTCAGTAGAACTCTTAGTCTGGCTTATGGCATCTTGTGGTTACTGACATAAGCTTTTCATAAATATTCAAATTACTGCTTTATAAATATGTCATTCATGGCTTATGCATGTGTAATGATATTCTTATGTAGGTAGATTTCAAATAAAGTAGTACCAAAATATTGACACAAAAGTAATGTATACAATACAAATGTAGAAATGTTAAAATATCACTAAGTTTTCATCTTTGTCTTTCCATTTTTATCTTTTTTTTAATAATGTGATTTGCCATTTACATTGTTTCAAAATTTTATGATAAATGGGTCAATAGAAATAATCAAAATCCTTCTGAGTAAAATTAAGAAGAAATGTTATCATTTTGGAAATATGAGATGAAAGATGAGGGATGATGTTTACATGTTAACCAGCAAATGATTCTGATTGTTTGTGTTTTGTGATAAGCATACTGAGGACAAACATTAGTTCATAACAGAAACAGAAACTCTTTTGACTCTTTTGTTCTACAAGATGATCTGATCCACATCACAGCCACAATATTTGCCTCTCAAAGCAGGAGGAGCTTCTTGTGAACTAAAACCGAAGCGCTGGTGATGCTTTTTTCTTCTTTACTAATTTTACTAAATTATTCAGGTCACTCCTGTTTCATTTAATCCTTCTCAGTGATATTTGTAAAAAAAATCCTGAAAGAGTTTTTGCATTAAAGGATTTACAGCATCTGATAGAGTTTTTAATGGTAATTTAAGCTTAACCAGTATATATTTAAGCCTTAAACCTCCTGGCTTCTTATTCAGTTATGAACCTTAAAGGCATATTTTTTATATCATTTCCATACAAATGAAATTTGCTTCCTGAATTTAAGTTATTTAAATTAAATTTAGTACACACACATAGTAATTATCTTGGTATAAAATTTCATTTATGTTAAGCCAGTGTACACTCCCAAAATTTTGTGGTTTTTACTGATGGGTTTGGCAGATCATAGTCCAGATTTAAGCCCTATTACGAATATTTGGTTATGTTTTTCAGCTGTTTGAAGCCGTCAGTGCAGAGTGGAAAAATACTGACTCTTCTTTCTGTAAAAGTATGTCGGCAAGTTTACACACAAGACTCCAACATTTATAGACATCAAAGGTAAAAACTCTCCCACACCCACATGTTGTTTTTGTTACTCAGTGGTCTGTTGGACCCACCACATTATTGTTTGTTTTTTTTCAGTAATCAATATAGCCGTAACAATTTATATAACAATACCAGATGTTTAAAATATTACAAGTGGTCAGCGTAGGGTTCCCCTTTAGCAGCTGTAGCCAGTCAGCAGCCTGTCCATGTTGTCCACCCTCACACACACACACACACATATACAAATACATACACACACAGACCCCCCCACACACACAGACACACACACACACACACACACACCTTAACAGCAGGCCATATAGAAGGAGAACAGAGTGAAGGGACACAGTACCTCCACACTTTCATTCCTTGCAGATTCCCCTCCAACACCACGTGTAATATAAATGTGTGTGTGTGTGTGTGTGGTGAACAGTGTGAAATCATTGGAAATGTGTTATTTTATATGTTCTTCACAGAAAATGAGCAAAGACCAAGGAATCTGAGGTTGAAATAATAATAAATTGCATCATTCTTTCTTTTAGTAAAGACTGAAAATGGGTCCCACCAACCTGAACACCACACAATGGTTAAACCTGACTGGAATATAACCCTTAAACCTCCTGGCTTATTATTCAATTTTGAGACTTTAAGGCATATTTTTCAGAAACTACTAAGATTTCTTCGGCAACTACATTGAAAAGTTGAGTTTACATCAGTTCCACACAAATGAAACATGCTACGTCAGCTTAGATTAAGTAAGTTATATCACACTTAGTCATTATTTTGATATAACGTATTTCATTCATGCTAAACCAACGTACACTCGAAAACAAATGTACACAAAAAAGTAAATAAATAAAAGGCAGACCCCAAAATCCACAAATAAACCCTATAAAGAGTATCTGGCAATGTTTTTCAGCTGTTTGAAGCCATCAGTGCTGAATGGAAAAATACAGACTCTTCTTTCTGTAAAAGTCTTTCCTGTAAAGACCATTAAAAGCCATTTTGGGCTTGGTGTTTTTGGAACCAACCACAGGTATTTGGAATTGAACACAATTTGTAAATGCAACAATTTTCCATATGAAGAGGAGTTTTGGACCAGATCCCAACATTCCAGAAAGAAAAAAAAAGACTATGTAAATATAGTCAGCACATAGAGCTGGGGGAGTTTGAGATGAATTTGATCTGCTTTGACTGCCTTCGTTGTAACATTTCCTGTTTCCTGGGCTAATGATAGATGATAGTCATGCAAATTAAAGGCATGTGCAAATGACACTGACACAAATACTTTTCATGCTTCTATTTTGTTTAAACAGCTGTAATGCACTGCCAGTTACAGGCCTGCTCTAATGCAGCCTGTATGAAGGTGTAATGCTCATAAATTATGCTTCTAATACAATAGTTTTTGAAAAGTGATGGTGGCTAGGTTGGTAAAGGGTTGACAATAGAGTAAGAAATTCACTCTAAAGTTTAAAGGTTACAGAACAGAAAAGTGTACTGAAAATATTTAAGTCTAACTATTAATAATTAAGATTTCTACATTAACATTCATTGCATTGTTGGTGTTTGTATTGTTGTATGTTGTTTTGTGTCTAATTTATTTAACTTTATTCAGGAATTAAAGCAGAATACATGCACTAAGAAGTGTAAAAGTCACAAGCACATTATTTAAAATCTTGGAAATTCATGTGATTTTGCTTATATCATTAAAGTAAGTGAAAAGTGGTAATATTTAATTTGGACAGTCCCTAAAACTCAAATGGTTTAAGGAAACCGATTGTCTTGAACCATTTAAGTTTAGATTATTAGAATCATTTGAGCATGAGTAATCCCCTAAACTGAGTATGAACAACACATTTGTTTATTGTTGTATACACTTTGAAATTGAGTAATTTACTCCTTTTATCTTAAAATGATTGAGTATTATGGACGTATATAATAATGGTACTACCTCAATACAATTAAGTCATTCTAACTTATATTTACTGTCTTTACACAGCTCTAGCCACTGAAGTTCAGCTAACTCAGTTTTTTTTTCAAGCTAAACTGGGCTAAAATGTTATGCATTTATACTGAATGGCAGAACATTTTTGACAAGAATGCCTTAAACAGTTTAACTTAATACTGCTCTGGACCATCTTGCCTAATACTGATAATTCAGACCAGAATGCAGAAACAGTCTGGAGTGTTCAGAACCACACTCAGCAGGTGGGGTCATAGCAGCTCAGCTTACTCAGCACTGATCTACAGTCAGTACTGACTGAGATTAGATGAGCTCGCAAGGGAAGGTAGGCTGGGGAGAATGACAGCACAGAGATGGTAGGTTAAAGAAGGTGGAAAGACACAGCCTATATGCATGCTACCAAGAGCCAATAGGAATGATGCAAGTTTTACTCAAGAATGCATTGACCAAGCTTTCATCAAGTAAACAATACATTTTTAATTTGGTTTGAATTGATCAGATTAAGTTACTCCATGTAGTATATCAGTTGTGTTAACTTTTCAGTCTGTAGGACAAATTAAATGATCTGAACTAACTTTACCTAAGTAACTAAGGATTATACAAGAAATAGTATGTGTTACTAAATTTGCATTAATTAGTATAACAGATGAGTAAAGTAAACCCAAAAAAGTTAAGTTAGTGCAATTGTTACATTTTACACTGTAAATATCTATTGAATTCACCCTTAGTTTTCCTAACACTAACCCTGCCCCATCCTCAAAACCAAACCTTACTCTGGTCCTAAACTGTACCCTAGTACTAATACTAACCCTGACCTAAACATTGTTGAAAATCAACTGGATTTTAACATAATAATGTGAACTATAATGTGATCTATAGATAAGATACACAATAAAAAGTAGTTACATATCTTGTGAGCTAGTTTGAAAAAACATTTTTGGCTCCAAATCTCTCCTCCTCAATGTCCCCAGTCATCACAAATACTGGGGATAAGTTCAGTTGATAAGTTCACATTGATATGGCAACGTTTTTCTATATGTGTTATGTTATGTGGAGGCTTTAATTTTATGGTGGAGTCAAGTTGTTGGTTTATATTATGTGACTATGAGTCAGAAACAAACCCTGGTAGAGCACTGATATGTCAGTAACACTTCGGTTGAAGGGTGACTACATAACATAGTTATAACATCTTACATAGATGCCTTATAACATTTTCATGAATGTTTAAATCAACATTCATAAAGCATATGTGTTTTACATGATATTAATATGGAATGCGATGTCATTTTACTGAGAGACATTTTTCAAAAAAAAAAAGCTCAGATTTTTTATTGAAAAACTATAGTATTTTCAGTAAAATGCCTCATTTCTGGACAGCCAAAATGACCTCACTTTACCCCTTTGGTCATTAAGTGCTTTAACAATTTGGCACAGCACCACACTAAGATTCAGTAAAATGATTGTTCCTAAGCATATTTAGAAGTGATTTACTGTCTGTATAGTAAAGTGACATACAAAGCAACAAATGCTTAAGAAAAAACAAACAATTAAAAAGTACTTAAAAGTATAGCTTTATATACATGCCTGAGTGTCAAAGCATTTAATGACCAATGGTATTATTCTGGATGTCCAGAAAAGAGATGTTTTACTGAAAAAAATTTACTTCTTCAAAATAAAAGATAAGGATTTTTATTTTGAAAAATGTATCTCAATAAAATGACAGAGTAGTGCACACACACACACACACATCATCATCTAAACCACTTATCCCTCAGGGTCGCGGTGGAGTGCTGGAGCCTATCCCAGCTGTCATTGGGCGGAAGGCAGGATACACCCCAGACAGGTCGCCAGTCCATCACAGGGCAGATAGATAGACAGACAGACATACATACACATTCACACCTAGGGGCAATTTAGCATGTCCAATTGGCCTGACTACATGTTTTTGGACTGTGGGAGGAAACCAGAGTAGCCGGAGGAAACCCACGCAGACACGGGGAGAACATGCAAACTCCACACAGAAAGGACCCTGGTCAC
This sequence comes from Colossoma macropomum, assembly GCF_904425465.1. Taxonomy (NCBI): domain Eukaryota; kingdom Metazoa; phylum Chordata; class Actinopteri; order Characiformes; family Serrasalmidae; genus Colossoma; species Colossoma macropomum. The sequence goes on from NW_023494789.1 coordinate 41,563,536, forward strand.
CCGGCCGGGAATCAAACCCAGGCCCTCCTTACTGTGAGGTGACAGCGCTACCCACTGCGCCACCGTGCCGCCCCATAGTAGTCCATATTAATATAATTTGAAATGTGTTTACTTTATAAAGGTTGACTTAAACCTTCATCAACATGTTATAAAGTGTTTATATAAGATGTTATGAATGTATTATGTAGACACCCTTCAAGCAAAGTATTACCTATATATCTTGGCTCTCTTCTTCCTCCTGTATTCTTTATATACTTTAGTGACTTAAATAATAGGATATATTGTGTTAGGACCTTGTTGATTTTATTTATTTATTTATTTATTTATTTGTCATGTTAATTTTATACAGACATTTAAGCATGATTACTCTATTTATTTATGTTTAATTGGAGTTGTATACTCTCTGAATGATACTATGGGAGGGGAGGTGTTTATCAGTCTGAATGTGTCTCTGTAGCGAACTGTTAATGGTGTATTAACAAACTCAGAAATAATCTCTGTTCAAAAAATAGATTAATAGAAACCATCCAAAATAACTTTCTCCGTTAAGTTACCTTTTAGGAGATATGGGGTATATATTTGTATGCATATACAATATACATATCGATAGTAGGTGACAGTGGAGCAAGAAGTCTCATTACAAGGTATTCTTTTGTTTGCTTGTTTGTTTTGCATGATGATGCTGTTGACAGGTGCTGGTTGATACAGGTTCTGCAGGTTAATTACAGGGCTTCTTCATTTAGAACTCTCTGTTAGTCAGTCTAGAACTGATAGGACAAACAGTCACACTACAGAGCCAGCAAGAGGAAGGACTGCTATTTGTATTTTCAGGTAAACATTTTACATTCCTTTCAGTTTTTCTCTTTTTCTTTGAAAAGAAAAAAATAATAAATAATATTTAATGATAGTTAATGGAGAAATAATTCATAGCAAATAAGTTTTTGGGGATTTCAATTGATCCATTCATTATGAAATTTTGATACAATGTAAAGAGCAGCTGGTGATTTTCAATTAGGTTAAAAAAAGGGATGAACAAAAATGAGTGTTTTTTTCTGAAAGTGATGATATGCATAAGTTTAAACACTTTCAGGTCAAATGACGTTATTTATTTTCTAAATGTAACTAAGTTAACACATTCTCTACAGAGACACACTCAAATATGCCATCTTTCTGCAAGTTTTAGTCCACAAATTCTATGTATTTGCTGAGTTTTACATGTTGGAAAAAAATGAAATGTAACATATTATATATGAAATGTGCCATAACTTTTGCACAGGCCACATTTTGTGTTTTATTTTTTTCCCAATATGATCAATTCAGCGAAAGTGCAGAAGAGTTTTCTCTGTAGAGGTCATGTTAACTTATTTACACTAGAAACAAAACATGGAACTTCAACCAGGGTGCACAAATTTTTGAATATGGTTGTATATACAATGATCATTTATTTTTTTATAGTTTATAATTCAGAAGTGCATTATTTTATAGTAGCACAATAACACTGAAACATGTGAAATCATATTTTAATATGCTTTGCTATTTTTTTAGTACATTTTTTGATGCTTCTTCAACATTTCAAGTATTCTGTAAACAACAAAAATCAAATGATAAATTGTATATTAGTATTATATTTGCATAGTAATTTACCATAATTATGAAGTTTTGTGCCATAAAAAAGAATTTAAAATACTCTCACTCATCCTTCTGGACAGGAGGAAATGTTTCCAAGCCTGGAATTCACAGTTAAACTTTTCTATGCAAATGTAATGAAATTAAATGCAAATCCCTTTTACAGAATGTCAGCCGGGACAGTTCCAGTCATCACCCATGTGATCACACAAACCATTCCAACCACTCAGGTGATGCAAAATGTGACTGGACAAGTACTCTCCACTGCCACACCAGTACAAGTCAGCAGTGTTGGAAACAGCTCCCCTCCTGGCTTTCTTGTGAAGTTTCTGAAAGGAGAGCCAAAAGCACTGGGGGTAAAATCACATTTGTGTGTTTCATTTTCCATTTATTGGAAAATTGGATTTCCATTCACAGAGCAGGCGATCATATTTACAAAGACTTAATGCTGGAACGAAGTAGGTGGAGAACATGCAAGACTTTATGGCCTAAAAGAGTGTAAACATTTAACCCACATAGTGTTTTCGACTTGTAATTCAGGTAAAACTTTATTTGGATGGTCCACTTTAGATGATTTGAAGATACTTAATTTACTTTTCAGTTAAATTCAGCTAAATATCTACTAAATTGACCATTATTTTCTTGAACTCTAAGCCTGGCTCCAACCCCAACCCTAACGTTAACCTCAACTCAAAACCTAAACCCAACCCTCACCCTGGTCCAAATCCTAACCCTAACCTCACCACTGTTTAGAATCAACAGATAGTTTGTTAACTCTTTGAACGTCTGTAGATGACTTATAGGAGACTATCCAAATAAAGTGAGATCGTAATTCACATTTGTATCATTACAGTGAAAATACTCAAATTCATGACGCTTGTTAACTATATTGGGTGAAGTATGAAACTTTGTATTATTGTTCAAATCTTGCCAAAACACTTACACCGACAATTTATTTGCCTCCTCCCCCACAGACTGTCCAAATAATGATTGGTGTGTTCACAATTTTGTCTGCCTTCGTTGTGATTAGAACAGCTTTTGTCGACAGTGGCATTGCTTTCTGGGGAGCTTTGATTGTAAGCTTTTTTCCATTTATCGAATTAACATACAACATAAAATCTTACATGCACAAATCACCATTTAAAACTGCTACATCTTCCTTTTCTCAGTACATCAGCACTGGCTCTCTGACTGTTGCAGCAGAGAAAAAGCTAAACCCCTGTACGGTATGTAAATCATCAACAGTTCTTACAGTCTTAACACATTTATCAGAGAATGACTTCTAATCTTTCCATGCAGTGTAGCCTGAAAATATTGAACATCCTGTAAAAAAACTGCCAAAAGAAAATAAAAGTAAACAACTTCTGCCATGTCTCAAATTTCAGATTAAAATTTATCATCTATATTTTATTTTAAGAAACAAAGCCAACATATTATCACTATCCACTTATTTGCAGACTACGCTGTAGACGTATCGATACACTGCATTGTTTCAGAATGTTTATTAGCTTGTTAGTTTGTTTATTTGTTTGTATAAAACATGTTGTCAGGGTCAAGGCATTTGACATTAGTCTGTTAGTACATTTGACTGCTTATCTCCACTGCCCAAAATGTCCTTAAACATGGAACGGCAACTGTGGAAGTCTAAAAGAAATCTCAGAAAGAAATGAGCATATTCTGGCCAGAGTGGCAAAGCAAAACCCCCATATGACACCAAAGAGCCTGCAAGAAGTTTCAGCTGACATATGGCTGGAGCATTCTACTGTGCATCATTGCTTGCACAAACACGATCTACATAAAAGAGCTATCAGATGGAAACCTCACCTGCAAACTCATCACAAATGTCAATGTCTACAGTATGCAAAATAAAATCTAGATAGGCCAGAGATATTGAAACAACTGTGGACATCTAAATTGACCTCCAACTTAAGGGGGAAATATGAAAAGCATTTGATGAAAAGACACCTTGCCAACTGTTAAGCTTAGGGTGCATGCAAGAAAGCCCAAGAGTATTTTAGAACTGCAAGTGTTCTGCATGGAAGCATTTGCAAGCTTTCATATCTGCCAAGTTACTAAGTAGAGACTAAAGTGTCGACACGCTGGACATCCCAAAATTACTGTTCTACTATTTTTTGAATTAATCAAATAATTCAACAAAATTTTGTCTGTGTGGCCAAACTTTTGTATATACCGTTGGTAAAACAAACAGTTGAAGTTTGTTCCCTGTAGAGGATGAGCTAACTTTCACTTCATTAATACAAAAAAATATTTATGTTTCCATTCCATTTATTATAAAATGTTCATACAATGTAAAGTAAATTACTTGTTGATGTGTAAATTGATGGTGGGTGTTTGTCGTTTGTTTTTCTCTGTTCTCTCTCTGGTAGGTGAAAGGTTCTCTGGGCATGAATGTGATCAGCGCTATAACTGCAGGAATAGCCGTCTTTATTCTGAGTGCAGATTTAATAACAGGGCATATTTGCTATCACTATTCCAATTCCTATTCCTATTCCTCTGTCTATTGTGTAAGTATGTGTCATGACATTGACTTATAATGCTTTATTATTTACTATTTATTGTTTCTTCAAAATGATTTACTTCCTTCTAATTAAGCAGGACATTGGGTCTACAGTGCTTGAGCTGACTGCTCTTTATGACCAATTTTTACTTGACAAAAAACTTGGACAAAAAACAGCTATTTGCTGTTTAACCTACTCTTGTTCATTACCAAATTTGTAAAGAACGTGATTTAACCAAAGTTGTTCTTTCTCATGGTCTTAAGGAATTTTTATTTTTGAGTCTTGGTTCCTCTCTGTGGTTCTTCCTTATGCTTTTGGGGAGTTTCTCCTTTAGCGTCTTGGTTGCTCTCAGTAGTTCTTCCTCATGCTCTTAAAGAGTTTCCTTTGGTTCCTCTCAGTGGTTCTTCCTCATGCTCTTAGGCAGTGTCTCCTTAGGGAGTCCTTGTGTCTCTGATCAATCTGAAAAAGGGACAAAGTCTACTGCAGAAATAAATGAGTTAATAAATTGAATAGAATGGAATGAATGAATTTAATTAAACCGAACTGAAAATGAGGTGGGTTATTTTTTCAGGTATCATCCTATGTGCTTCTCACAATTCTCCTGATTTTCACTCTGCTGGAATTCTGCATCTCCATCTCCATCTCAGCTTTTGGATGCAAAGCCACCTGCAGCAGTCAGCCTATGGTAAGATTTACACTGCCTTTAAATATTAATATATGGAGTACTGGTAAACACAACATCATCATTGATGATGATCATTTGTCTGTAACCTGTTTTTTATTCTTTTCCAGGTTATGTTTGTGGTCAGTAACCCCAACGTGACTGACCGTCCTTTAGAAAATCCCCCACAATATCAACAAATGTAACCTCCTGTTTACTGACTATATTCCAATTATTTACTGGCATAAATAAGTAAATTAAAGCAAATTAAAGTAGTATGAAGTAAAGTCATCATTGTGATGTATGAAAAACATCTTTTATTTCTGTGGATCTCTCAAATAATATCATCTTGTAATATTGCATATCACACATGATATTTACTTGTTGTAAAACCACCCTGTACATTTTTAAAACTGGGGTCAGTTTGCTCTGTTTATATTGTCTTCAAGACAGCATTGTGAATTCATTAAAGTCATTCTAATTTTCACGTTTCTTCTCTCAAAATCTCAGCGACAGCACTTAAGAGCAGCTCTTTCATGCATGCTACCCCTGCATTCCATGAGCAATGTGGCAGTGTGACTGCTTCCTCTTGTGAAAAAAGCATGCTTAAGTACATCAAGAGTATACTTAAAGTATAAAGAGAATACTAAAAATATTTTTTTAAAATGTCATGTATTTAATTCAAAGGCACGTAACCCATTTTTGGGTTACTTTTAACACAAAATGTGGCACTTAAATAAAAGTATATTAGCATATATATTGTCGATTGTAAAGTGTATAATTGCCATCACCTTAAGTTGTATTATTTATAAGTTTATTTTAAATAATGTTTCAGTAAATTTCCATAGCATTTTTGTTGCAATATAACACAACTTGCAATCAAACATATATGTCTGTATATCCAAGAGTGCACATTGAAAATATATATGTAATAGAATTTGTATCTTAACAAATTGCTTAAGATAACTTCTTTGCAACATAAGTTGCTCCAATTTGGAACAAAAAAGGACTTGCAGACATAGAAGATGTATTTCTACAGTGATTAAATATGATATTAAAAGAGTCAATTGGAGTTGAGTACTCCTAAAATATATTTAATTCATATTTAATATATGTAATATCTATATTTAATTATGTTAATAAAAGTACATATTTACTGACCTTCTGATTTAAAAGAGGGTAACACTCTCTTTTACAGTCTCTTAAGTATGTATTAAACAGTTAAGTGGGTACATACTAAATGCATTAAAACATATTTAATCCTAGCTCAATTCAAATTCAAATACATCACGCCTTCCACAGAGAATGCCTTCCCTGCATGTTCTCTCTCTCCTGCAGGCTAATTTTAGTATAAAGACTGTGCTGAGAACTCCATTTCCCAAGATACAGTGGGGAATCACCTGAAAACCACTTCATCCAATAGAACCTTTTTCCAGCACTCCACATCACCACAGTTTGAGCTCACACATCTGTTCACCATGTCCATGTCATTTGTTAGATAGTATATAAGCCCAGGCTGAGGTTGTAATTAATGAACTGGCTGGTCGGTGTGTAAGACAAAGTAAGATATCTCATGACTGTTTAGAGTTACAGGTGATGTACATGTGTATGAACATACCCACAGGTACCCTCTTACCTGGGTGATACCTACTTAAAGAACTGACAGAGACAGTGTTACCTTTCTTTAAATGTCAGAAATTCGTCAGATTTGTACAAACCACATTTCTGGAAAACGTAGGACATTTTGTAAAAGGCAACAGACAAGAATCTGTGATTTGTTTATTCTCTTGAACCTTGATTTAACTGACAAAGAAATTACTTTTATGTTTGACCTGTCCAACTTGATTGTGTTTTGTAAATGTCAACACGTTTTGAATTTGAATGCCTGCACTTTACCATCCAGAGAAATCTCAGCCAGTGAGGGCAAGACCAGAAACCACTGTTGAATGTGCGTGACCTTTGAACCCTCAGACGGTATTGCATGAGAATCCGTCATGCTAGTGTTTTAAATATAGTGACATGTTCTCAGAAATACTTCAGAAAACGGTTGTCAATTAAAGAAGAACACCAACAGCCTTTTAGCCCCGCCTCCTTTCTCTGTGCTCCTTTGGAGTCCCTGGAGTAATGGCTGCTGGTCGCTGTGATGTAATTATGGGTGGGTCATTTTCATGGAAAGATGCTTCCCAAACAGTGTAACATTAGCTAGGGTTACTAGCGTTTTCCTGTACATTAAACAGAGCTAAAATGCTATGATGTGTGGTGTAGCCCTGTTTCCTGCTGCTACAGCTGCTCACATCAAGCAGGCTCTGTGTCTTTGTACAAAATATCAGCGATTTCTGTAATATTTCTATTTTAACCCTCTGCGGTCCATGAACTCGCCTGTGCATAAAATTTGATGTTTCCATATATGTTTCTGTATCTTTGTGATAATACAGTGCAGAAATACGGTGCAAACATTTCCTGAATCTGTAGAGTCGCACTTTCCATGGCATCTTATCATGAGATCATAGGTGACTCACATCCAGAGTTATGAGGCTGTGAAGTGGGGCTGAGATACACGTCATCTGCCTCTCACCATGTGGAACTGGTGGATTCGTGTGTCCGTCAACATTCTGTGTGAAACTGACCAATGGACACTCAGAAAATCACTAAGGACTGACCCATCACACCGGAAAGCCTTCACTCTTCATTCAGTCCACATCGGAGACACATATGAAATGGCATGCAGAGAGTTTACAGCTGCTGCAGCGGTTTTGGAAAGTAGTGATGAAGATAACAGAGCATTTTGATAGGAAACATATGAGGATCATATTATAAGAAGATAAGCACAGATTGAGAGAACGACCTCAGACCCCAGAAGGTTAAAGAGAAAGTGGACCTAACATATGTGGTATGAATTTGACAGACATTGTTTATATTTAACTAGCTATGCTAGGTAGCAGCCAGTGCTAACAACAGCTTTTATGCCAAACATTTGGCTAAAGCAGCTTTCTGCACCACATTTACCAGCAGATTTTGTATTCATGTCTTTAAAAAGCTAATATTACAGGCAATAAACCATCAAAAAATTGTAATTTCTCCTACATCAACTTGGTATGAATAGCTAACGTCAGCTACCAGGTTACATCAGAGACACTGACATGGCTCTTCCACATCATAAACAACTATGTCAGATGAGGGAAAACAAAATGTCAGAGCATCACCACAATACTACGATTTAAGCAGGAGTGAGCAATGGAAGGTGGAGTTATTCAAAGTACTGCTTAAAAATTGTAATGAAACTATACTAACAGAGAGTTTTGAATGCAGAAGTCTTGTAACTAACCTGCAGAACCTGTATCAATCAGCACCTGTCAACAGCATCGCCTTGCAAAACAAACAAGCAAGCACACAAAAGAATACCTTGAAATGGGACCTTTTGCCCCACTATTACTTACCACCTTGCCCCATTATATGGCTTTTGGACCAATAACAGCCTCCACTCTCCTAGGAAGATTTTACAAAGGCTGTAAAGTGAGAATGGACTCGATGAGCACTTTGTTAAACTGGATCATCAGAGACTGTGGCAGTTTGAAGTTCTTCATCTTCCTCAGGAAGCACATTCTTATGTCATGAGAACCAAATCAGTTAAAGATTATTTAGCATAAAGCAGTTTAGCTCCATCCATTGCAAATCAGAACAGAGCTTGTTTACATATGCATTGTGTAATTTTATACAACCGTTAGTTCCAGCCTGGCAAAGTGATTCGTTGATAAGCGTTCTAACCTATGTCGAAATAACAGCATGGTTTTTTTCACAAACACTGTATGACTCTACTGAGACGCTGTCGCTAAGCAATGACTTGACAACTGTAGGAGAAGCTCAAACCATTCAGCACAAACAGAAAATGGATACTTTTAAGATTACATTTGACAGACAGCCGATTTGGTCAGACTCTGAAGATGAGACTACACTAAATTCTAAAACTGTCATTACCACTGAGCAGCTTTTCAGTCAGCAGCTGTGACAGAAGAACAGCTAAACAACCTGGAATTAGCATGAAATGAACCCAATACCATTTGCTAAACAAAATGGGTTGTGAGATGCTTTACAGACTGGCTGGAACAAAACAATATTTATATTAATCTAGCAAAAAATGACAAATCTGAGCTAAACTTGATATTGCGGCAGTTTTTTGGCTCAGTCCGTCATAAGTTGACATTTGTCAAATATGAGAGAAATGTAAGATATGGACTTTTTATAAGGCAAACATGAAAACTGCACTATTTCATGATGCAAAATGTTATAGGTGACATAATATGATTACTAAAACTTTGTACATGGATGCTTTGTACAAAAAATGGGAGGATCATGCAAAAAAGTGCGTGGAGATATTACACATGCAGCTCATTACATATTCCACTCGACTGACTAAAGTTTGGGCAGCTTGCGGCCTGGTTTGCATTTTCCTTCACCTTTAAATTCAGGCATAAATTTGACCAAGATTCTAATATATTCAAATTGTTGCAATTCTATGTTCAGTGATGGGCAAAGGTAACAGAATAAAGTGCTCTAACAGTAAAATAATGAACAAAATGTAAAGAAAAGGCAACAAATGGAGCATTTAGGTCAGTTAGCCACAACCTCCCCCAGATAAACAGTTGTGTAGTTTCAAAAGCTCCAGCAGCTTCCTGCAGATGACGAGCGCTGAACTAACAGCATTAGGAGAGTAAGTCTTTCATTTTCTGGTAAATATTTATGTTGATTCTCTTCTTTCAGGTTTGATTTTAACATTTGGCGCCCGAGCACATTATTCAAAACTGTTTATTTTGTCAGTATGTGTGTTTGGGATTGTTTTGCTTGTAATATAGCTTGAAGAACAATAATTGGGTCCAGATTTCTCCTGAACGCCTCCAGCCACCACATGGATTTGTTAAATTCCATCAGCAGCATTTAACAAAATTAAATATTAATTTGATAAACTATGGACTTGATGACAACAACAAAAAATACTGGGCCTCCTTGAGGAGAGGTTTGAAAATGCTTATACACTTAACTTTTAAGTTGTAATTGTATTATTCAACTGTTGCATGTAATATAGATTACAGAAAAAAGACATAAAGCATGAGGTGTGACCTGGAGGAAATGTCAGAACAAAACCTTATATTTCCATTTTTGGTGTTTTTCAGTTTTTGACATAATTTGACAATTCCGGTTGCTCTTTACAATTACTTGGAAAAACGTCTGGTTCCATTGACTTACATCAAAAATAAAGTACGTTTTTATCTTCTACTGTACTCTCTCTCTCTCTCTCTCTCTCTTTCTCTCTCTCTTTAAATTTAAGTAAAATATGTACAATTATTTATTTTTCTATTTGTAAGTATCATCCAATACCTGCTTCAATACTTTATTATGTCATATTAAATCTTCTGCAGATGGAATCTTCTGACTAGAGTGCAGTGAGAAGTCAAGAACCAAATCTGACTGACTCTAACTAGCCCACAAGATATCAACTACTTTTATGCAAACAAATAGTTAATTTTAGTGTCTTCATACTTATTTATATTTGTTCTAATAACATATAGTAGCAGAAGCACACTAATTGCTGAGTTGAGGTTTATACAATTCTCTTAGGGACAAATTGTACAGTATGGTATGCATGTAGGTATGTATGTATGTATATCACCATGCTAGTAGTTGTAAAGTTTTTATTTGTGAAGTCTCCATTCACGTGCATTGCATGCACTGTTCAAACATTATTTACTCTTCTCACAGATGTTTGCTTAGCAACGATTAAGACTTCGAATGGATTGTAAGATTAGACTAAATGAATAGATTTGATTAATAGATTTTTTTTTATTTTATTGACTTTTATTGCCACTTGTCCAACCGTCATCACAAGATATAATCAATATAATAAAATGTACTCATTCAGTCTTTCATTCATTTACTTTTGGTCATTAACAGCTTAGCAGCTTGTGATCAAGATGGCCAGCAGTGTTACTCCTGCTGAAAACACAGGAAACGGCTTCACCATCTTCACTCATGTGATCCCACCACAAACAGCTCCAGGGAGACTCCAGGGAGTCTCCACTCTCAGAGAGCATTGTGTCAGCAGTCCACTTTAAAACCATATCTGGCTACAGTAACATCAGCCGCTGGGGATCAGTGATCGTATGTCCACTTTGTGTTGTGTTTGTGTTCCTGTATGCCGTTATGGTGGTTTTGAAATTGTATATTTATTTCAAAACAACCAATATTTAATATCTAAAATGTTATAGAAGGATATTATGGGGATATTATAGTAGACTTGTAAAGACTTTTTTAGGCCTCAAGAAGCCGGTAGTTGGTATTTATCTGGTTGCTTATTACTAAGTTATTAAGCAGTATCTATGGTGACACATTTTCCTGAGTAATTTAATTTGTGTATTATACAGTATTGTATTACTTAAATTCAAGATCATGAATTTACCTTCTATTGAATGATGTTTCCTCAGATTAACCGACCATTTTTCATGACTTTAAAGACATGACACATATTTATTGACAATAAAAGGGTTAATGATAAAAAGCAATACCTTAAATAAGCCAACAAAATGCTTTGTGACCAGATAATGTGGTGGATTTTCTATCTTGCACAGCTACAGTCGTATGCAAAAGTTTGAAAACCCCAGATTAAATTACATGTTTTGTTGAACTTCCAAGTGAAAATATGTTAACATATCCCCTACAGGAAAGAAACTTAAATATGGCATTTTTCTCCACAGTTTAGTGTACAATTTCTCTTTATTTGCTTTATTTATTTTATTTGAGTTTAACATAATATCTACACGAAATATGCATATATAAAATATTAAATGTGCCATTTAAACTTTTTCACAGACCACATTTTATGTTTTATTTTTCTTTGAATACTTTTAATTCAAAAATAGGCAGTAATTGTGTATTGTGCATATGCAGAAGTGTGTTCTCTGTAGAGGATGTGTTCACTTACACTAAGAAAATCAATAACTCATGCAATTTGGCCAGGGGCACCCAAACTTTTCCATACAAGCGCATGTGAAGTGAAACACATTGTAAACCAGAAGTTGTAACCACACCACATGCAGTGTGCACCTGTGTTAATCAGCGTAACCACACACACATTTCAGCTTTAAACTTTGAGCATATTTTGTGCCGTCTGCCTCTAGAACATCCCACAACATTTAACTCTTGAGTAACTTATTTTTTTTTTTAGGATTATGTTTTTGTTTTTATATATTTAAGAAATTGTATTTATTTCAGCATTCATTGCATTGAAGAGTGTCATCAGTTTTGTCAGTAAAATGATTGCCATTTCTGAGTAATTAAACTTACTTTTTTATGTTTCACATAAAACATTGCCTTGCGATGTTGCGTCACATTAAAATAGTTTCTTTGAAAATGACACAAAATAGAAGAGTTCTTTTTTGTATTTACAATTTCATATTTCATATTCATGTTTAGTGACAAACATCGCATAGTAAAATTGAAGTAACCAATATTGTGTTGTGAATGTGGGCTACCCTAATGCCACCCCCTCTCCAGCGTTGTGTTAAAGATTCTGAATTACAATAGACTCTTTACAGAGATAAAGCTCCTAACAGCTCCTGTACTGAAGTGTTACCAGAAAAACACAAAGAGTCTAATTCGTGGGGTCCTCTGTGTTTTCTATGACAGTATATCAGCTCTGGTGCTCTGACGGTCGCTGCAGCAAACCAACCTCATTCATTTTTGGTATGTAAATAAACCCTTAAGTTAATAAGTTCTCTACATAGAACACAATTAAATATGGCAAATATGGCAATTTTTATTTATTTGTTGAGTTTAACATAATGGAAAAAATAAAAAAAATATAAAATGTATAGAATTATGTTCTCTGTATATTGTATGTGCTATTTACTTATTTATTTTACAATCAATGAAATGTAATTTGACTGGGGCATCCCAAATTTTGCATTGAAATGTATGGCTAATTTAAGAGATTCTCCACGGTAATGATGAATAAAACATCTTTTTTACATGTGGACTGGACATGGTTTGAGAAATTACTTATTTATAAGTGTAACATATGTAGCAGTCTGAAGTTTCTCCAGCAGGGAGCGCATTATCAGGATGCAAGTCACTTGTGTGTATTGTTTAAAGAAATGAAACAGCCACAAAACTTGCAGGTGTACTTTTTTTCTTTTGCTACTTAGTATTATATCCTAACTGTAAGAACAAAACTTTGCATCTTCATTTTTGTTTTTCATTTTTTGACATGATTTGAAATCACTAGGTGAGCCTTGTATATTGTGTCAAAATTCCATGATGGATCAACCAAAAGAAATGCTCAAAAATTACTTTGAAAATTTGATTTCTCCGTTACTTTCCATTAATTAAGGAACACTTTTTCCTTCATTTTTTACTTTTTCCTTCAGAGACAACATTACACAGTTGTGTGCAAAAGTTTTGACACCTCATTACATTATGATATAAAAAATCAGAATGTAGGCTATAGAAATAAAAAAAATAAATAAATAAAATGCTTTGAGCATAATTTTAGAATTTTATCTTGGCACCATGAATCAAAATCTAACAGAATAACGAGGCGGCCATAGATTCCCACCGCTAGTAAATATAGATAAACAGCCATAAAGGCCATCATAAAATATACACCACAGATACATTTATATATTTACAACAATACAAACCAGGATGGATATGAGAGATCTGGCATCAGAGAGTGTAACTCATCTGTTGATGCATAGTTTTTCTTGGCCACTCTCCAAAGGTCAGCTCTGACCACAGATGTGCTGGTCCACTCTTAACCTAGCAGTGGCACTGATGTGTCTGATACACTTGTACCAGCACCACGCACACTACCATGTCAGACTCAGTGCTGTACTGAGAATGGACTACCACCCCAACAATAACTGGACAACAGTGGTCCTGTGGTCAAGAACTGACCAGTGATTAATGAGGTAGGAGGGTGATAAACAGTGCTGCTCTATGAACTGTTCTGTTTCTCCTCTTGTGTAGGTGAGAAGCTCCCTGGTGATGAATATAATCAGTGCTGTGGCTGCAGGAGTAGCCATCATTCTGTTGTCTTTTGACATGATTCTTCCTTTCAGTTACCACATTTATTATCAGGTGAGGGAAATGATTTTCATGACTAGGTTTGGTGCTTCTCTGTTTTCCTAGCATTTGGTTTATTAGAGCATCACTCAAGAAACAGCATTTACCTAGTTCTGTATACTATTATTGTCATATTGAAAAGTAATCTATTATTAAAAATAAGTACGTTATTTTTAAAGTTCAAACATTACCTTTTTATTTTTGATTTTATAAATGGTAACTAATTCACAGCCTGCACTCTAAAAGCAACAGATCCTTTCAACAGATCTGTTGAATCTCAGTTGATTGTAAAAGTGGTGGGGTTAGTGTTAGGATTTGGACGAGAGTTAGGGTTAGGACCAGGGTTAGGGTTGGATATAGGTTTTGGGTTGAGGTTAAGGTTAGGGTTAGGATTAAAGCCAGGATTAAAGAAAATTATGGTCAATTTAGTAAATATTTATTGGAATGTAACTGAAAGTAAATTAAGTATCTACAAAGCATCTAAAGTGGACTATCTGGACAAAGTTTTACCCAATCACTTGAAGGGTCAAAACTGAAAGATGTATTTAAGAATTTTAGTTTCTAATTGAATCATGCAGTGTTTATTGTCTGATTGTTTGTTTTGTGTGGTACGTGGTCTTGTCTTCGATCTGTGCGTATTCAACAAGGTATGTCACTACCTTCCCTTTACCCTACAGTATATCACCACCATCCCCAGCCTGTAAATTGCAATAAAAAGATGATCACAAAAAAGAAAGACTGACCAATCTATCTATTTTTAACCGTAGGTTAAAAATATTTGGAGCGTGTTGCACGGAATCAGTGGAGTTCTGCTGGTGTTCTCTGTGCTCGAGTTCATCGTCTCCATCTGCACTTCTGCATTCATCTGCAAAGCCACCTGCTGCACTGGAGCTCCGGTCAGTGAGATTCTGCTTCCGATATACATACATACATCATCTAAACCGCTTATCCTTCTGGGTCGCGGTGGGGTGCTGGAGCCTATCCCAGCTGTCTGCTTCCGATATATCCGATATAAATATGAAAGAAATACAGTGTGAATGTCTGTTGTTCTCTTGTTCATTCAACACCATGTGTTCTCAGATATTTGACTTTTCTCTCTCCAGTGCTGTAAGTGAGCAGTCACACAGTATTCACTGAGTGCACTGTGATGCTAGTAATTTGATGAGTGAATAATGATGAGATGTTCTTTCTGTTACAGGCTGTTTTTATCATCAGCAATCCTGAATCATCACACAATCTGGCTGAGGAAAATGCTTAACTCACCCTAAATTATACCTGTTACGTTCTACATATAGTACTGTTAAGTTCTAAGTTCATCCCTGTTCAATTCTCGGTTCATGTATGTTTAGTACAAAACTTTATTTCTCTAAATTTATCCTACACTGTAAAAAGTGGCTCATCAGATCTACCTAAAAATTACTTAATGTGGTAACAAGTAAATTAACTAGTTTTATTCAACATAAATAGTTTGAATGAGTGATTCTTTCAATCAACATCATTTTTTTGAGTTGAATAAAACTAGTTCAATTGCTTGTTACCACATGAAGTCATTTTTAAGTAGATCTGACAAGCCACTTTTTACAGTGTAGTCCTAAATTTATTTCTCTTAAATCTTGAAAATATTTCTGTTACACTGTAAAAAAAAGCTTATCAGATCAACCTAAAAAATTAAGCAACTGTACTAGTTTTATTCAACTCAAAACATTACATTGATTGAAATCGTTCATTCAAAGTATTTATTTAGGTGGAATAAAACTAGTTAATTTACTTTTTACAGTATAAGTCCTATTTTTTTTCTATTAAGTCCGAATTTTGTGTTTCTGTAAAGTCCTAATTTTGTTTCTAAGAAGTCCTTAATTTTATGTTTCTGTTAAGTCCTGATTGTATTTCTAATAAAGTTTCATATTTTATTTTTCTGTTAATTCTCAAATTTATTTTTTCAGTCCTAGACTGTAAAAAGTGGCTCGTCAGATCTACTTAAAAAATCCCTTCATGTGGTAACAAGTAAATTAACTAGTTTTATTCAACTCAATAAAAATACATTGAAAGATTGAAAGAATTGTTCATTCAAACTTTTAATTTAGGTTGAATATAGCTAGTTAATTTACTTGTTACCACATGAAGTAATTTTTAGGTGGATCTGATGAGCCACCTTTTACGGAGTAAATATATTTGTGTTAAGTTCTAAATTTATCTTTCTTAACTTCTAAATACATTCCTGTCCTAAATGTATATTATATAATGTTAGAATAAATACAAATAAATACAAATAAACATAAATACACTAAAATGTGCTGTTTTTAGTAATGTTATGAATATGTTAGGAGGTTACAGTCAGATAAGGATAGGTTTGGTTCCTCAATCAATTATCTATTTGTTTCTTTGTGTTTATTATACTGTTAGTGTTTTTGTGAACAAGTAAACACTTACTGCCCAGATAAACAGCTTTACAAAACATTTCCTCAGACATCTGCACAATGCTGTATATTCACTGTTTACGTCTTACACTGAACATGTTATATATATTGTTGCTGTCCAAAAAAATCTAATATCACTGTGTGACTATGGGAGACCTAACAAGTGAGTGGAACAGGAAATTGCTACATTGGGAAGAAAATTTAGGGAAATAATCCCCAGAAAAACAGAAATTGTGTAACATTGTGTTAACTTGTTTACACTAAGAAAATCAACAGTATATGCCATTTAACCATGGGTTCACAAACTTTTACATGTATATATTGTACAGTTGCAATATGTTAAATATGCTATGTGTTTACATGCAACTGAATTCATAAGTGAGTGAGCAGCACCAATACAATGTTTGTAAGTAAAAGCTCAAATATTTTTTTTTTAAAAAGTTCAGTTGTAAAATCAGAACAAAAAGAATGCACAAGATAAGACAAGAAATAGGGCATTTAGGTCAATCAGCCACAACACTTGCCCACAAAAACAGCTCTGTAGTTAGTTTCCAAATCTGCAGTGGTTTTCTGCACATGAAGAGCACCGAGCTAACAGCAGCAGACTTCATTTTTTTGGTAAATAGTATATTTATTTCCCTCTATTTACTACATTTCTACACTGTAAAAAGTGGCTCAATTGAAAAAAAAATTAACTAGTTTTATTCAATTCAAAAAACTACATTGAAAAAATTGTTCATTCTAAGTATTCGTTATGTTGAATAAAACTAGTTAATTTATTTGTTACCACATGATGTCATTTTTTAGGTAGATCTGACAAGCCACTTTTTACAGTGTAATATACAATAGATGAAAAATGCATAATGCTAATCTACTGCTTTTGTGTCTATATGTGTGTTAAAACAATCACTCATTTGCTAATAAATTACTGTAAAAATGGCTTGTCAGATCAAAAAATCATAAAATAATATTAGATTGTTTCATTAAAAATTACAAAAGAATCATTAACTCAATGTACTTAATCAGGTTGTATGAAACTAGTTAATTTACTTGTTACAACATGAAGTATTATTTTAGGTTGTACTGATGTGCCATTTTCAATGGTGACATATTTATTATTTCAGCCAACAAGATTGTAATGAAATACTTATTTCAATTTTATTTAAAAAAAAGTATTTTTTCTACTCGAGTATGAAATTAAATTGTCAAATGCAGAAGTACAGTGTAAAAAGTGGCTCATCAGGTCTACTTTATGTGGCAACAAGCAAATTAATGTCCTGTGTACTTCTTAGTTAGGGCATTTAATCGTGTGGCTAATGTACTGAAATTCCATATGAATCTGTGATAAACATTGGTGAAGCCCAGAAAGCTTTGAACAAAGTGGAGAGACGTGGGACATGGCCACTTAGTGATGGCCTGGATTTTTTCCTAGTCCTTGATCAGATGGTTCTCAGAGACCCTGAACCTGACAAAGCTGACCGACTGAGTATGAAAGCTGGATTTCTCCAATTTTATGTAAAGTTGTTTTTCCGGTAAAACCTCGAGTACCCAGCAAATGTAAACTATGTGCTCATTCACCAAGGTGCAGCAGATGAGGATGTTCCCTTAGGTAGACCAACACATAGTGGTTAAGATTTTTATACAGGACCTTGTTAATAAAGCGTTGGAAGACAGCAGGAGTGTTCATTAAACCGAAAGGCATCACAAGTTATTCTTAATGGCCGGACAGTGTAATGAATGCTGTCTTCCATTCATCCCCCTGGCATACTTGAATAAGGTTGTAGGCACTGCACAGGTCCAACTAAAAAACTGGGTCAGTCAATCTGGGCATGGATTATGCCATTGCAGTCAGGGGAACCCTAATACTAGCTGCAAATCAGCTAGTATGTCTGCTTAATTTTAATGTCTCTTCGATGAGTTCTTCAAGAGATTTAGGCATGTCTCCAGCGGTTACCAACTCATCTTTAAGCTCACTACATATGTCTTGCTGGACATTAGAGTCATTAGAGCCTTAACATCCCACCCACTCTCTCGTGTACTTCGCCACTGAGTGCTTACCCTGCCTGAGGTGGAAGAGACGGGGGCCTACCACTCCTCCATAGACCGGATGGTCGAATGTATGGCACATAGTGATCATGAACAGCTCTGAAGAGGAACTTCGTAGAGACAAGCCGAATGCTCCTGAGTCGCTGGACAATTGTCCAGAACCTCCTTGAGGCCAACCGAAAGTCTTTTTTCATGTCCTCGCCCAACTCCTCCTATGCCCTGGATTTTGCATCCACCACCATTGCCGCTGCTGCCTTTTTTGCCAGTCATTACCTCCATCCAGTCCCTAAAGGCCTCTTTCTTCAGCTTGACGGCCCACCTCATCACTGGTGTCCACAAGGGTGTTATTGGTTTACCACCGTGACAGGCATGAACAAGCTTTTGGCCACAGCTACACCTGGCAGCTTCCGCAATGGAGGTTTTGAACAGGGTCCATTCAGACTCCATGTCCCCTACTTCCTCCGGAACATGAGAAAAGCTCTCCCGGAAGTGGGAGTTAAAATCATTCTGAACAGGGGCCTCTGACAGTCATTCCCAGCACACCCTCACTATTTGCTTGGGCCTACTGGGTCTGACCATCCGTCTTCCCTGCCATCTGATCCAACTCTCTCTCTCCAGTCTCTGCGGACCACCATGCTGGACCTTGTGGGTGGTGGGCCTACATGGTCCCCCCATGTTGCCTAAAACACTGTAACACTGAAACATTTAATAAAGCTATGGTAGTGCTTTTATTGTATTAGTAGTGACAAAATGGAATGTTCAATCATTTGTTTTAATACAATAAACATCATTAAGGTACACTGTGACTCAAAGTTGTAGTCTAAAGTCCAAGTCAGTTAGTTTTCAGCTCTGACAGTGAAGCAGTATGGTAGAATGATCTATATACATCAGTATTGAGTGAATTAATATTCAGTAATAATTGTATCAAATTAATAGATACAGTTATTACATCAAAAATTTTTGTATTGATATCTGAAATTCCAAAATGCAAAGGAAATTAATCATTTCATAAAGAATCATAAGTCAAACTGAATAGTTATGAGGTCAGAGAATCAACCCCTACAGACTACATTGCATGAATTTCCTTTGAATTAATTGACATTGGTGTATAGTTGTTCTTTCTAGACATTTTATTCCTTCCAGTACTACAAAATGAATCATATACCAAGTAAGAATATTTTTTGATCATATTTGCCAAATTTTTCATTTTTCAGTGCTGGAAACCGGATTAATTTCAGAAAATTTAAAACAGGAAATTATCCTTTTTATTGTCATTAGGTTTCATACAGGTCTGTGTTCAGGATGGCCTCCAGTGTTGTACCTGTTGCTAACACAAGAAATGGCTTCATCATCGTGACCCAAGTGGAACCAGGAGGAACAGAGCAATACAGCCTCGGGACTGGAGGTGGAGTCTCCACTGGAGGCCCACTTAAAAAACTTCTGAAAGGAGAGCCAAAGGCACTGGGGGTAAAACTGTTCTGGCCTAGTTTTCTTTAATATTTACACTGGGTATGTTTACTTTGCTCTGATTGTCTCTTGTTCTCCACAGACTGTCCAGATAATGATCGGGATCATGACGCTCTTATTTGGCATTATTAGAACAGTGTATGTCCCAAGGATCGGTGTCTACAGAGGTGTCACCTACTGGGGATCATGTCTTGTAGGTTCTCTTTGTGTATCCTTTGTATTTATGTAGTTCTTGAATATAGTTTTTAACCAAATGTGATAAAACAGAAAAAAAATCATTTTCAGAACTTCTTCTTCTTCTTCTTCTTCTTCTTCTTCTTCTTCTATGCTAGTATATCACTTCAGGTTCTTTGTCTGTTGCTGCAGGCAAGAAAGCTGATAACTGTGTGGTAAGTAAACACAACATGTAGCATATTTTTTAATTTAATAGTGAGATTTTATTGTTAATGAATATGCTGGAAAAGATAATCTGCATTTCCAAAAAAAAAAAGTTAATACTCACTTTATCTGAAACCCCTCCTTTGTTGTTCCACCTTGCAAATGTACAGTTACCAATTGTAGCTCAGCTGTTGATGTACAGTTTGTTTCTAGTAAAGTGGCCAGTGAGTGGCAGCACAAGGCAGGTGTTTGTGATAAAGTGCACAGTTACTGTGTGTAATTTATATAAACTGAAATGTAATAGTTATGCTGCTACTCTGTAAATGTTGCTGCATGTTATGTTGTTGTTTGTTTCTCCTCTTGTGTAGGTGATAGGCTCACTGGTGATGAATATAATCAGCGCTGTGGCTGCAGGGGTAGCTATTGTTCTGCTTTCTTTTGACATGTTCTTTCAGCTGAAACGTTCATATTATCACAGCTGTTCCTACAACGATTCTTATAGAGATGATTATCTGTGTGAAGCTTCCATCTGGTGGTGGGTGTGTATCTCTTGATTGAATTGCTCTGGATGTGCTGCATTGAACTGCTTTAATTCAATCAAAGCACTAATTTTCAAAGTGTAATTGGGAAAAATTACTTCACGTAGTAACAAGCAATTGGACTAATTTTATTCAAGCCAAAAAAGAATCGTTCATTCAAA